>NC_139839.1:7906514-7911514 GCF_963691815.1 Echiichthys vipera
GGTATGTTGTCATCATAAAATGAGTGCAATGAAGCTCCAGCATCTGAGATTGGATAGTCAACTTCTGTGCCATGCGTTCGCAGGCCATGCCATCAGGAAATGAAACCCAGAAAAACCCGCAGTGAATACACACTGTGAAACAGATAATGTGACTAATGTTTTAAAAAAACGGTTTCTCACTCGTTTTTAACTACTTCAATAAAAAAGTAAGAGAGGGAGAAAGAGAGAGAGAGAAAAAAAAGGATGATTCAAAACAGACTGGGTTTGAACCCAGACATGACTTGAACCAGCCACAAGGCCACCCCACCGTCTTGTTCTTATGCCAGCATCCTAATACTTTTCATATTTGGAAACACCATACTTTTAGTGGTAGCTGCATCCAAACCAAAAACTTTAAAATATAATTACAGTCTCTTGCTCATTCTTTCTGTCATATATTAGCAAATTCACACATGGCAAAACACTCCTCGCTTTTAAAGGTTACGCTTTAAACGTCTGCTCCAATAACACGCATGAAAAAACACGCACTCTTGAACAATTGATCCACATATTATTGTCCACGCCCAAAACCTTTCTTCTAACCGGAATCGCATCGATTTACGGAAGCAAGGCATTTTCAAATGCCACTTGGTGTTGTTTTTAAAAACACAGCATGCCATTGTATCGTCAGCACCCCGCCCATTTCCCCCTTCTGCGAACACACAGGAATGCCCCTGCTGAAAGATTTCCATGCCAACATCCAGCATAATAGCACACTGACTTATATTTGATAAGCTCCAGTGCCCAGGGTCAGAAACACAAAATGATTTTATTGTCAGATATGATTTACTGTCTGAAAGGGTTTCTACTCTGGGGAGTGAATCATTCTTAGCGCCTCTTTCGCCTCCATTACTTTAACTTCGGTGTCAGGTCTATCAAATCTCATTTTTAAAAAGTCAAATCCAACCATCACTCCTTTAGCTGGAGTCCAAATGAAATTCCAAGGCCCGGAAGAAACCCTAGGGCATCTCCAAACATAATTTTCAGGACACACTGCTGCTCCACTCAAGAACAGGCCTCAAGATGCAATCACTCACGCTACTCAAGGGAAGGACACGTCACATGTTATACGACTAAAAAGCTAAAATATCACTTAAGGGAAGCTAAATGATCGAAAAGGACAAAAACAAACTTTGTACTGACAAGAGGAAAGAAAATGAGACATCAAAGACTCCATCCTCATTAAAGCAATTAAAGCCCTTTATCGATCAAAGGTCTTATTGATCAAACAAAACACTTCACTAAGCAATGTCGGGGGTTTTTAACCTGCTGAAGGTTAGAAAGACAGATTGACTGAAGAAGCAACAGTCAGTGCTGAATGTGTTCACTCTATAAAAGCAATAATATTACGGTACTGAATACTCCCTGGGGGCAACTATTTCTGTCACAGCTTGTATCATTTTGTCTCAATGACACCTCAGTGTTTGGCAGTTTCTTCTTCTAACTAACAGCTACATTTACTGCTGTGCGGCTCTAATCCTCCGCTGACCAGTCTCCCCAGATTTATATAATATATGTAGTGAATACTTAAAGGAATTAAAAAAAAAGGAGGTACAAATGTCTCTTTTCTGGCTAAATGTGGATACTTCACACACATCTGTATCATTCATGTCTCATCAATGCATGTTACTAATTCAACTTCTTCCCCGGAGTTGTTTGTGCTTTGTCGTCTCTGCTGATCGTGGTGGTGCCTGCTGCCGTGGTCCTGCATGGCGCTTCCTGCTGCTATTATAATCTATAACCTTAGCTGTGCTTGTCTCTACTATTCTGCTGTATTAACTGCGTCATAAGTCACATTTCCATTACTATAGATATTATTATAGTTACTGGAAGTGTGTCTGTCTCTGTCTTTGTGTGTCTGTCTTTGTCTCTCTCTGTCCATCTGTCCGTCTTTTCTCTCTCTCTCTCTCCTTCTCTTCCTCCCCAACCGGTGCAGACAGATGTCCGTCCTCCACAGAGCTGGGTCTGTCTGACGTTCCTGTCTGTTATAGGGAAGGTTTTCGTTGCCACCGTACTCTACGGGGGGAATTGTTGGGTCTATGTTTATCATAGAGTGTGGTCTTTACCTAGTCTGTAAAGTGTCCTGAGATAACTTTTGTTATGATTTGGCACTATAAATAAAATTGAATTGAATTGAATTGAATCAGCACATTTAGAGATTAGTGTCACCAATTCATTACTTGACCAAATGTCTCCCCTTCTGTTCCTGCGTTATGGCGTTGGCTGATTAACAGAAACGTTATGACGTCACAGTGAGGTTGACCTTTGACGTGTTGGAAATAAAATGTCACCACTTCATTTTAATCCTTTTAGACGTTTGTGTTAAATGTTGTTAGAACGGTCATGGCAGTTTCTGATTTTTGGACCAAATCCAAAAGAATTCTCACAAGGCTTTTCTGAGATATCGTGTTCACAAGAGTGGGACAGACGTGAGGTCACAGTGACCTTGACCATTGACCTCCAACATGTTATCGGTACATTCTTTAGTCAGAGTGGATATTTGTGCCACTTTTGAAGAAACTTCCTCCAGGGGTTCCTGAGATATCCTGTTACAAGAATGGGACGGGCGGATGGGTAACAAGAAAAAATAACGTCTCCAGTCACGGCGGTTGCGGCACCTAGGCATTACAACTTGGACAACACTGTAGTGTGAGTGCCTTATATAGTGGCGAGTTAATGCTCCCATAATAGTTTGGATCTTGTGAACACAAAACTGCAGATATTTTACCAGTCCTGATGCATTAAAGATCCCCTCCAGATGTATTAAGACACATTTTCAAATAGTCTGCTTGGAACAATAATATGTTGCTGATGTGTTTTTTGTTGTTTTTTTTTTTTTTAATGGTTGAAACTTCTACACACTTCTACTCGTTCTATTTCATTAAAAATCCCATAATCTATGAAAATGCAAATGTAGTTAAACAAGACACAAGTTGTCTCCTACTCACTGTAAACCCATTATCAGTGTATGTGCGATGTCTGATTCCAAGTCTCTACATCACACTTGTATACAGTGCAAATTGGACACAGATTTGTTTGTGATGTCACAAATCATGCTCGTAGGCACGCCCTTTGAAATCGGATTTCCAGTGAGCACAGAGAAACTTTCCCCCATCAGGTGATACATGTGAAATCAACCTTCTTGTTTTAATCTCTGCACACACATGATTCTGCATAGTCAAGCTCAAACATCCAACTGTAGCAACAAGAGGCAACATTATGAGAGGAGGTGGACTTTAAGTTTATCTTTTTGCTTAATAAAGTCAGTTATTGGTGGACTGAAGAGTTACACAACATATTTTTGATGTGAGCACATGCATGAGATGAAACAGTTCAGCATTTTGGGACTGGGATGATCCTCTTTCTTCCTTTTTTTCTCATTAATTCCACCTCTAGGTGAGAGGCTAACATGAGATTTGGTCTTTTGAAGGTAATTATTTCCATCCAGTGTCATAACAGCGGGGTAGCAGAGGCAGTGTGATGACACTGAAGTTGTGTTAGTGCCAACAGAACCGACAGAACAATTACCACCGTGTCACTGTGTAACAAACACAGAAGAAGCCCCCTCAAGCTTCAGGTTGTCAAGGACCATTTGTGAAATTGCCACTGTACGTTTACTTTCATGCATTTGATAAATGAAGTCAGAGGGAGAAAGATATGAGTAAAATATGTATGGCAGCTCTGAGGAAAAGAGCAAAACCTTGTAACAACCTTGATTTTGTATTTTACATTTACACTTTTTTCAGATTTTTTTTCCTCCAAACTGACTTTGTTATTTCTAAAAACACACAAAAAAAGCCTAAAGGGTAAATGATGTATGAACAGATGCACATACAGTACGCTTCAACAGAAAGAGAAGCCTCTTAATCCCTACGTTTCTGACCTGATGAACGCAGACGTTGCACTTGTCACAGAAGACCATCTCGTTGCCGTCCTCTCCCTCTGGCGAGCGGCAGACGTCACACACCACGTCCTCATCGTACTCGATGCCCAGGCCTTCCTCCGTCTCGATGGCCTGCCGCATCTTCTCGTCACACACGCTCTCCAGCTCGACCAGAACACACTCCATCGTAAGCTCGTCCAGTTCCGGTAGGGCTGGTGGCGAGAAGACAGTAATTAAAACGTATTAAATAAAGAGGTTAAGATATGACCGCTGATCGCAGGAATGAATAGCTGAGAAAATTCTAAGCCTGTACAGAGCAATTAAACTAAGAGTGCAGTAACAGGGTCAACACCCAGAGATTTCTTTTAGTTCTTGTTATCAACTAATGGGAAGCCGCTCATGGGAAATTCAAAGTGAGTGAGCTCCTTCACCAAATTTCAGTAAGCTCACACTTTAAGTGGAATTGCTCACAGTTTTCCTTCAAATGTCCACATCATATAGGTCACTTTCTGTTTCTTTGGGCCAGCTTTGGATTAAATGGGCTGAAAATTAGCTGCAGGATGTGGGAATATGTGGAGCTGCAGTTGACTCTTTGCTAACCAGAGTGGAGCAGAGAAACGCTACATGTGCTCCGTCACTACATTTGCTATCAAAGCCCAAAAACGGCTACATTTGTAATCAAGCTCTTTTTGCCGACAGCTCAGTTCACTGTGCCAATATGTGTCGGCATTAGCATCAATATTCTTGCTCCATTTGCATCTAAAAGTAATGCCTTGCTCTAAGGCTGCTTAATAGTTGATGAAAACTGATTTAACTGGTGGATGCAAGCTTTCTTCCTCATAAAAAATCAGTAATGCAAACAGTCTGGTTTCAAAGACAGTGGCAAACATGTGGAAGACTATTATCTCATTACATGCAACAAGATGACAATAATTATACAAAATGGGTAATAGCAAGGCATTAAATCTAGTGAGGAAAAAAGGAGCTTTTTTCTGGAATCATTTGAATTACGGAAAACGTAATATGCCACAAATCCTGGTTACAGGCTGTAAATGAAGACCAACACAAATCAAATTAC
>NC_139839.1:7916514-7959014 GCF_963691815.1 Echiichthys vipera
ATGCACACGTTTGTACACACACACAAACACAACCCAGGCCAGCAATAGACATCTGGATACTTTGAGAGCTACTAGATTCATATAGAGATGCACAAAATAAGGCAGATGTGCACTAAGGCAGGAGACTCCACACCCGAGAAATCAGACAAAAACTGACACTGTACAGATCACAGACACACACACACACACCATTTCTCCACAACAGCTCTGTGCTTTGCATAGTTACACACACCCCAATGATTTACACGCTCGCCTGGTGAAGTTGTGACCTTTATGTGAAAAGGTGAAGTGTGTCAGTGATCAAAACAACAAAACAAAACAACCTTTAGCTCTCTGTTCAGCCCCCCGTCTTCAACGCCTCATTATCATACTGCTCGGTTATCATCATGGTCCTCCGTCACTGCCGTCACCCTCACATCAAGCGGCAGCGTGATCATCCCCATCATCCTCATCATCATTATCGTCCCCATTATCATCACCAAGACTGCCGTCATCATCACAACAGCTGCCATAATTTAATTCAGTAATCTTCATAAGAATGGCATTTCATATGTGTTGCAAGCACAGCCACAATATGAAATGAAAATAACAAAAACAATCAAATGAAAACAATTTTAACTGTCACTGGAGTAAAAGCTAAATCAGTGTGGGAGTTATTCTATTATACTATAAAAGATGTAAATTGGAGTGATGATAGAATATTACTTAATAAAACATGGAAGTGTCTTCTTCTTAATTCCAGCAGCACTCATCTCTCCTCATTGCATCCTTTTCTTAACCTTCCTCATTTCGTTCCTCGCGGCTGTACTTACACTTCTTTAATTTTTCTTCAAAACAAAACAAAACAAACATTGAGTACATATGTACTGTACACACCAAGCAGCAACCTCCAGACCTTAAAAGTGAAGCAAAAGGGGAAGTGCCTTAAACTTGAATTCTTTCTAATGGCTAACGGGGGGCAACTCAACTGGATGCAAAAATATGTCAGATTGTATAGAAGTCAATGAGAAAATGAGCCGACTTCTCACTTGATTTATTAACTCAGTAAACATTTTCCTAATAAGGTTATGGTCTCAACCACTAGATCCAAGTTTTCAATACAGTGCAATGCTCATTTTGTAAATGATGGTATATTTAGTAATAGACGATGAAGCAGGTAATGCTATAGGGCGTGGCTATCTAGTGATTGTCAAGTCGCTCACAGTGTGTTTTCAGTTTAGGGAACAATTTGTTGACCCATAGATGCCTCCTGCCTCTGCCACCTTGCTAACCAATGCAACACAATATAACTTTATTGTAAGAAAAAGTCTGAAATTTGTTTTGCTTCGGAGCAGCTCCATTTACAGCATCATAGAAGACAAGAGACGACAAAAGACAAAAGAGACAAGAAAAGACAGAGAGAAGAGCACTAAGACATAAGGACAGGACCCAGTAGCTAGCGAGTTAGCTAGCTTGCAGTAGTGACCATAATGATAACTTGGCTTCACCTCTTATCAAAATATGGTCACTTCTGGCTTTAAAAAACAAGATGGCGACGGCAAAAATGCCAAACTCGAGGCTACAGTGGTTTCGTCTTCTACACAGTCTATGGTACACACATACAGTATATGAACTTCTCCTCTCGACGAAAGTATCTGTGGCTTTTTTTTGTGCATGTGCAGATGTCCCAACTTCCTCAGGATCTTTGCATTTCGAAATCAATCCATGTCACCATCCCAGTTATACGTGCATCAATGATCAACATCGCTTTCCCTGTTGATACCACATCTATCAATCGAAGAAAAAGCACGGATCTGATCTATGTCTGCCAGCAAACGGCCAATTTAGACCACCAGTGCAGGATCAATGGAGATATGTAAACGTGTAATCATTAAGCAATCAAATATTCAATTATCTCTCTCTATTCGAAGGATTAAAAGGCAGAAAATTGCACCCTGTTTTGGCCCAGCATCAGGCTGATAAGTGATACTGGACAAACAGGCCTAGCCAGTCCACTAGCAGGAGAGAAAGGAGAGAAAAGAGATACGCACGCACGCACGCACGCACGCACGCACACACACACACATGCACACAGGGAGAATAGGTTTTATACTGGAAACACTGGGCTGGTTGTTTCTGTTATGTAACGTTAAAAGCAACTCCAGTGTCATATTACATTGGTGGGTAGTGTTATTGCATTATCAAAGTAAAAGGCTGGTGTTGTTCTGTAGCTTTTGTTATTACCAAGAAATCCCATGAAAAGACCAAAACCAACAACGTGTCCTCTCAAATACACTCCAACTTCCAACAGCCCGAAGCTCTTTAGCTCTTACTAAGACATGCAATTTAAAAACAGGACACAAATACAGACTCTTTTTTAAAAAGAGAGCACTTGTTGGGTACTATGAACCCTGCAGATTAATACACATTTGCTGCTCTGATGAATATTAACGACAGCAGGGAAAAATGAAATAAAAAGGGGCTGTGTTTTCTATATATTTTGGACAACAATGGAGGACTATGGCACAGAGGAACAAACTATATCAGGCTTTTAGCTATACAGACAACACTTGTTAGTAGGGCTGCACCCTCTTCTCTTTAGTCCTTTTCCTCTGTTTTTTTTTTTTATGCTAAAGAAACGTATGCATGCATCTGGTAAAACAAGATCATGAAAACAAGACAGGGGAGACCAAACATCATCTCAATACTGTTTAATGATACCAAAACTCAAAACCTTTGTGCATTCAGAGCAAAAATGAAAGTTGATACCATACCTGAAGTCATCCAGCTAATACCTATAACACCGTGAAATTAGCCCCCTTTTTGACCTACTGATACCAGTTCAAAAGACTTGGAAAACCCCATTCAAAGAGTTTTAAATGAGACGTACAGTAAGATCATATTCTTGTGCTTCTTTCGACCCCGTCCTCCCCAAATTATGTAGTATCTCTTTCTGCCTTGAGTGGTGACATTTAAGTTGAGCTCCTGGTTTGTTATGTCACATAAACAGGAGACGAAACATGAAGTGAGACATGAAAGGAAAGCATCGCCTCCTAATAATGTCAAGTCATCCCATCTAACAGGATGTGAGTCAATGGGGGTCAGAGTACAATGTGTTCTTCCCCTGGTAAGTATCATGTAACTAACACGCACACACGCACACACACACACACGCACACACACGCACACACACACACATCTTACATAATGTAGGTAAACAAAACCGTGTGCAAAAGGTCTCCTGTTTGTCCAGGTTTTATCTTGACGACAAAGGCGGAGATAAAGTACAGTCATCTGTATGTTGACGACAATTACAGCTCTTTGCCAAACTTTTGTATGAATGTTTAAAGGAGCCACAAAGCTACAGCAGTTGCGTTTCATATGTACAAACAATCATACGATGCACGTACACTGTCAATAAATGCATTTCATTAATAATAATGACTTTAAAGCTACACTTCAATTGATTTTGTTGAATAAGAAATCTAATTGTATAACCCGAGGGAATCCATCTTTTATCGCATGGAGAGGATTCTGATTTTAGATGATCTTGATTTAGATTAATCAAATAAAAATATGCGCCGCTTTAATTTCTGACCTAAGAAATATTGGAAAACCGGAACTTAAAACTGGAAAGTTTGACAATAAAAACAGACAATTAGAAAAGATTTTTTCAAAAAGAAAATGAGAGGTATGGAGAGGTATCGTAGATGGACACCAAAGCAAATCGAAGCTATTAGTAGCAGAGTATTTTTAAATTCAATTTAAGGATATAAAGCTTTTTAAGTCACTGACTGTTTCCCCATTATAAACGCAGTAGGTGATGTGCGAATAATATTTTTAGCTGCTACTAATAAAAACAAAAATCATAATTAAAATAATAATAATGAAGAAACCTTGGAAATCACTTGTGTTTACATTTGAGGAGCCCTAATGAGGGGAGCAGTACAGAGGGAATATTTAGATGTTCCCTCCTTGGAATCATAATGACAGCTGAGTTTTCTTTGATCTTACTGGTGCGCCCCATGAAATATTTATCAGGAGAACTACACACCGCGGGGCTCTGATTCTTAAAACAATGAAAAACCAAAGTCCCCCCCCCCTCCAGCCCTCTTCCAGCTCTGAGGTCCTGAGGAGAAGTGTCTTTGCTTTACTACACGGGACGTGCCTCTGGGGAGCAGAGGAGTGTAAAGCATATCTTGCGGCGTAACACTGCTGAATAGGATGTTATATGAGCATTGATAGGGCACGGGTTGATTTATTTGTTTGTGAGTGTGTGAAAGAAAAAGCTCGAGCGAGACCTGGGTCACATAACTGATCGAAATAACTCTTCCAGCTGCTTCGGTGAAATACACTGAAGAAGATTCAGGCTGACTTATCTAAGCTCATCTAATCAGATTTATTTTACACTGAACAGACGATTAAATGATTGACTGCAACATTTTATTCTTGCAATGTCCAGAGCCTAGTATTTAAACGCATTGTTATTTCATGCAAATGACTGGGATTAGTTACAGATGACCTATGATCACCCACAATTTTGCATTACAGCTTCTAGTCGTTCTTTTATAAAATGAAGCGTCCTGCAGTATCGCTGAGCAGAGTGAATGTTTTTGGATTTTTAAAAACTACAGTGATCTCTAACTCTCGGCAGATAATTGCGTTCCGCCTTGAATCCGAACAAAAGTCATCTGGTTAAGTGATCTCTGCATAAATATGAAAAATAAAACACAAAATGGCGGAAAAATAAAGTCTCTCCGTCTTTTGTCAGTAAGTAAACATATTTTCCAAACTGGAAAAATAGTCTATACGGCCCTGCATTTGAGTGAAATTACAAAATGAAAGGACAACTCGCAGAACAGAAGCAGAGAAAGTTATACAAATTATAATTATTATTGTTTTTTAAGTTGATAGATAAAAGGAAAAAGAAAGAAAAAGGGTCATGAAAAGTCAGCTAAGCCTTCTTCCCTTTCCTTGTCCCCATATGCTTCTCACTACTGTGTAAGTCTCACTTTCCTCCTTTTCATAAAACGTCAATAATGATCTCCTCTCAAGGAGGGATGAAGTGGATGGTGTTTACATAAGACATTTCCAGTGTGGGCAGAGCGACAGCGGCTGAGCTCAGCTCTCAGTCTGACTCCCTGCCCACACAGGACACGTCTAGTTTAAACAGACATCAACTCCTGACAGATCACTCACAGAGAGCAGGAAGTCCTTCTAAACAAGTCTGCGGTTGTATATGAGGCTAAACACGAAAACATGGACGACAAATGAGTTGGCAAAAAAGATTGGAATAAAAAGGGGAGCGGAAAAAAGAAAGAAATATAGGACGTAAGACAAATAGAAAATATATGACCTGAGCCAATAGAAACATACTCTCTCTCTCTCTGAAATGACCTGTGATTGGCCGAAGGCATAAAAGTTCAGACACCAGGCTGAAGACCAACCGCTTATCCGGGGTCGGGTTGCTGGGGCAGCAGCTTTAGCAGGGGACCCCAAACTTCCCTTTCCCGGGCCACATTAACCAGCTCTAACTGGGGGATCCCGAGGCGTTCCCAGGCCAGTGTGGAGATATAATCTCTCCACCTGGTCCTGGGTCTTCCCCGAGGCCTCCTCCCAGCTGGACGTGCCTGGAACACCTCCCTAGGGAGGCGCCCAGGGGCATCCTTACTAGATGCCCGAACCACCTCAACTGGCACCTTTCAACGCAAAGGAGCAGCGGCTCTACTCCGAGTTCCTCACGGATGGCTGAACTTCTTACCCTGTAGCCAGATAACCATGTACCCAATAGTAAAGTAAAGATATGGTTGCACAGTAATCAAAATTCCAATGTAGGAATGATTAATCACTCATCCATAAGAGAGAGTAGGGAAGTACAAGAAGAAAGAAGAGATGATATAATGATAAAAAATCAATAGAGAAACCCAGGCCAGAGCAAAGAAGGAAGAAAGCTAAGGAGGTTTGGAGTGCGCAGTGGAAAAAGAAGAACCAAGTTGGAAGAATACAGCTGTTAAAGATGATAATAAGATAAGATGAATGAAAGTCAAGCAGCCATTTGCTGGCAGCAGTTTGGGTTTAACATCAAAAGTCGGCATCAGCTCATTTGAAGTCAAGACTTCAGATTCTTTCAACGAGCTCCTCTCTTCTTTTGAATCCCCTAATGCAATACAATATCCCTATTAACATGTTAAGTGAGTGTAAAAACTGCTAACAAAGCTGCAGTGCACATTATCGGCACAATGGCAGCCAGCGGACGTGTCTACAAAATCCCAGAAGAAGAACTGTTACTCTCTGAAGACAAGTTTCACAGGTCGGTATAAGCTCCAACAATCTGATGATAAGTGTGTTACTCTGCATACAAGATTAAACCACTTGGCCAGACATAACATTCTTGTCAGATGCAAACAATCACTTCCCTGTGTACACACTGTATGTATGTGTGTGTGTGTGTGTGTGTGTGTGTGTGTGTGTGTGTGTGTGTGTGTGTGTGTGTGTGTGAAATAATCTCTCATTCTTGAAATACCTCACTGTCACAGTACGGCTGAGAAAACCAGCGATTCCCTTTTCTTCCCTGTAATCCCCCTCTTTCTTCCCCTAGTTTTCACACCAGGCTCTGTGTGTGCATGTGCGTGTGTGTGCATGTGTGTGTGTGTGTGTGTGTGTATGTGTGTGTGAGACACAGTTTGTTGTGCCAACAGCCCCTCATCCTTGTGCAACCCGTACAAACCTCCCCTACTTTAAAACACAATCCCATATCAGCTTGCAGAGCAGGGGCACAGTGTTACCCACCCCAGGGTCCAGAGGCAACCTTGTGTGGCAGCGGAGGGTGTGTGTGTTTGTAAAAACAGGCTTAACCACTGACAAACTTCTGTGTGTGCACATTTGTGTTCCGTCTGTCTATAGTGTAAGGCTCTGGCTCACCTGGTAGAGTGGGCTGCTCATATGCAGAGGTAAAGTCCTCGCCCTAAAGGCCCAGGTACGATTCCAACCTGCAGCCCTTTGCTGCATGATGCCTAGAGATGTCCCGATACCATTTTTTTCCTCCCCATGCCGATTCAGATACTTGTACTGTGGGTATCGGCCAATACCTAGTACACATACCGATGCCAGTGTGTTAAAAAAAAAAAAAAAAGATCTCACTACGCCTGCAGGACTGTGATATGATTGATGATCATTGTGGTAAGAATACAGCAAATGGAAGCCATTTATTTTGAAATCTATTTTTAAATAGAACAGTATAAAACAGTAGTGCCACAGCAACTTAACTAAATAAATATAGAAATAATTATTAACAAGAAACTGCCAAAAATGATTAAACTGATCAGTTAAAGATTAAAAAGAACCGCGTCAGATCTAACAGAGCTAACCGGTAAATAGATTCCTATTTCTAATAAATTACGTGGGATCGGATCGGTGCCTGGACTTCAGTACTTGCCGATACCGATGCCAGCATTTTCAGCAGTATCCGAGGCATTTCCGGTACTGGTATCGGAATCGGAACAACTCGCCCTCTCTCTCTCTCTGTCATTTTTGATCAACCTTCAGCTGTACTCTCAAATAAAGGCTTAAAACAAAAAGATAATATTAATCTTAACAACAACAACTTAACTGTATGCCTGTCTGCATATGCAAAGACATACTTTGAACTGAATATAAATTATTCTGCCAGCTGACTTGAATGTTAGTTCAATATTGACTCTCTGTTAAGCTTTGCTTTTGGTCTCAACCGACTCCTGAGAGAAAAACCTGGTCCTTTAACTGCTAAATGCTCCGCTGTGTTCACTAGTTACCCGCTTCTTTGTCCATCTACCCATTTGGTGCTGAGCACACAAGAGTACAATTCATTTTTTTCAAAACAGCTGTTGGCCCTATGAGAGCAGTCAGAGTGAACAATTGCAGTAAAACCAAAATAATGAGCTGAAAAACACTGTAAAGCTCCGTAAAGGGCTGAGTGGTGCTGTAGGATCAGGTGCTTTTTTTCTGTGGGTTCCTCCGCACGAGAAATGTAAATAATAAAAATAAAATAAAAATATTGGTGGCAGCTTTAAATCTGACAACCGAAGCGTGGATGTTTGGGTCAAAAAACAACAGACAGGTATCTTGAGTTAAATTATTTAGACCCAAAACACTGAGTGAAATTGTCCTATGGCAGACTTGGATGTGAAACTGCTCTCTGAATCCCACCAGCACTACTTGCTATATTGTGATTATTATTATTTCTTGCATTGTACTATTGTATTGTTGCAATACAAAATTTCAGAGAAATAGAGTCATCTCTCTGTGTGTTTACATCCACATCAGTAACCCGAAAATGGCCTTACCTCAGTTTAGGAGATAGTCATTGAAGTTCCCCTCGTATACATGAGCGGGGATTGAATTGGAAAATGACGGAGTATCTCGACCTCCAGTACAGTAGGTGGTGCTCCGCCAACATATAGCTGGACTGAATACAGTTTTTTTTTTTCAGGTTCATCTTTCTCAAAATCACAAACGGACGACTTTTGGACAGAACTACGACCAAAACAGGTCTTCTTGGTGGTGATGTTCCTTTACGTTGCGAAGGCCTCCCTTGGTTTAAAGGTTAAAGGTAGGTTAAACCAGGCATCGTTGCTCCCTGGTTCATTCTATTACCAGGTCAAAAGCCACTGCCGCGGAGTGGGGAGGGGGAGTTGCGCAGACGAGAAACCCAATAATACTCGATAATACTCGGTTAAGCTGTTTACACGTGCAAATAATCGGGGATCGGGTTTTTAAACTGCATGTAAACGCACTGTATGTGTCCTCAATAATGACACGTATACAAACACACAAACACACACACAGCAGAGTTGGGGGATAGACAGAAGCAGACGGATGTTGATAAATTGTTGATGTGAACACAGTAACACACACACACACACCTAGATTGCTGTTGCTTGGAGAACTGAGTCATCTTCATGTTATATTTATGTGGAAAAAAAACATACAGTCATCTTTGTTATATTTATGTGAGATAACTGACGTAACTACAGTATATCTCACACAAACACCCACACACCCACACACACACACACACAGTGAGCAATGAGTCATCTTCATGTCATATTCATGTCACTGAAATCAATCATCTCCTGAAACACACAAACATCATTTGCAGTGACCTTTCAGAGATGACTCACCCCTGTGTTTCCTTCATAGCAATCAGATAAAGTACCGCGCACACAAACACACACACACACACACACACAAACACACACACACACACACACACACACACACACACACACACACACACACACACACACACACACACACACACACACACACACACACACACACACACACACACACACACACACACACACACACACACACACACACACACACACACACACACACACACACACACACACACACACACACACACACACACACTAAAGCATGACTATCTCACTTCATATCTCTTGCATTGCTGTAAAACCTTTTCCCCTTTTCAACTTAACAGACGCTCAATAAAACAGTTATAAAATCAGATAAGATGGTCACATTAAATGAAACATTAATTACCCCAGTGGGGGAAAAAAAGAACCTTGCAACATTTAGCCGTAATAGACAAAATTGCCTGTTGCAAATATTAATAACTATAATGCATAAAATATACTGAAACCAAGTTTTCTTGCAGCACTAAAATAAGTTTGCTAGGGGGATAAAATGAGAGTAAAAACAAACCCAAACAGAAAAGTTAGTGTGAGTAACTATTCCAACTATTTTTCAACAGGAATACCAAGAAGATGTTACAGAGCTGCCCACTCTATTTGACTGACAGTCGATCTCGGAGAGGTGCAGCGTAGAGACACCACGGTAATGAGCACTGAGCACTAAGCACTAAAGATGGAGAGAACAGTTTTTTTTTAAATGGCAATCCAGAGAATTTCCATTTTAAGTAGGAGTTCATGAATGAAAAATGTGGCATCGTTATAGGTTCTTCTCTCTTTCTCTCCATCTTTATGTCTTTCTCTCTTCACCTCCTTCTTACTGTGTTTTGTACACATTTTAAAATATCTGTCCATCACAACCAGAAATATTGCACCAGCTATCATTTTCAAGTCTATGTCGAAAGATTCTCCATCATGGTTTGTTTGTTTGTTTGTTTGTTTGAAACCTTTGTAGGAAAGCTTGGAACACCTACAGCCATGAACAACTTGTCCAGGACTATTGATTTAAAAACTTTATTTATATCTATTCTATGTGTTTTGTTATATCTAGAAAGCAGTTATTCTCTAAACACCCCGCTAGGCCTGTCACAATAACAAATTTTGCTGCGCGATAAATTGTCCCAGAAATGATTGCGAGGAGCGATTTTATTGCCGTTTGGAGATCATTTTCAACTGATATAATGATAATGGCATAATAATGCAAGTACACCCTTTCAAAGATCATTCAACGTTTATTTCTGAAAAATATTTGACACTGAAACTGGGAGGAATTTTAAACAAAACAACCAAACACAATAAATAAAATGGACTCTCAGTCTATTTAAACACATTGGCGCGCTTAGTTGCTTGTTTTACAACAAATGCGGTACACCGGCCGGCTCCCACACCGCAGCAGTGGCGTTCGGCTTTGAAACCAATTCCATCTTTGCTTTTATACCTCCAAATCTCAACTGGCATGTCCTCTAACTTGCTCCTCCACAGGGCTCTCCTGCTGCACTCACGTTAACACCAGGGGTCCGCCTCCCCTCACAGAGTCCGTGTGGCTGACAAGTGAGTGACGCGACACGTGACGAGGGTTAACTCCTCATTACGCTGAGGGAGCAAGAAGGGTCCATGGAAACAGATGCACCGTAAAAACCCTTGTCAAACAGTGTCTTTGATTGACACACACACACTAAGCGTACACATCAAGAGTGAGGTTCTACCCAAGTTCCATACGTCGTACACATACACACAAACGCACACACAAACACACACACACACACTTGCCGTACACATCAAGATTGAGGGTCCACCCAAGCTCCATACGTCTCCACACACACACACACACACACACACACACACACACACACACACACACACACACACACACACACACACACACACACACACACACACACACACACACACACACACACACACACACACACACACACACACACACACACACACACACACACACACACACACACACACACACACACCCTTGCCAAGTGCACAAACATACTACTGAAATACGCAGACACACACACGCACACAACTAAAACAATCAAAACCTAAGTTCCCAAGAGTGCAAAATCAAACACACATGACCACACACACAAGTCTCTGTGTCACCCTGTTTGCCTTCCCTCCTCCCTTTCAAAACTCCCACAGTTATTCTACAAACAGTACCAAAAAAGAAAGAAAGAAAAAAAAGTAAAACCAACTGCCCCCCACCCCTCTTTCTTTCAGTCCTGTCCTCAGAAATGTGCAAACAATGTTAAACAAAAGAGACGAGGCCCGTAATAACAAGAGGAAAAGAAATGTAGGGGGGCAGTGGAGGGGGGTTAGGGGTACTGTGTATGTGCCGGAAGCAGGGTTTGGGCCGAGGAGGCGGGGGAGTGTTTTCATTCATATTTTCCACACAGTTAGTTGTGAGCCAGAGAGGCATGAGAGTGAGAGACAGTCAGAGTGAGAGTGACAAGAGACTCAGAAAGACAGTCAGGAGACACCACACTTCCACTTCAGCCTCCCAACTCTCGTCCTGTGTTCTCTGTCTCCTTCACCCTCCTCATCTCCTATATCCTAGTACACTGACCTGTACCTTTCCTCGGGCTTGAGTTCAATAACACGCTACTAAATCTGAACCCAGTATCTAAACAGTTTACGAGATCAGAATCTTGTTGAATCCCTTACAAAATCCATTTAGAGTCTAGCGAGAAATAGTACACGCTTTAATTAAATAAATGTTTACAACCTGTAGCTACAACCTGAAAATGAGATGCTAATAGGGACAAAAATATCCGTTACATCTTTTACACTTTGCAAAGTAAAATCGAAATTAGATTCTCCTGGAAGAGGAAACAGTAACATTCTTAGCCTGCTGAATGGCAGAAAAGAAAAACAAATAGCCAAGTGCTTGGTTACAGCACAAGCTGTTCAAGAGAAATTACATTATCATTATCACTTCATGCCTTTTTTGGAACCAGACCCTTTTCACTTCAGTAGTTGAGAAGTAAGCAGCGAGAGACTTAAATGCATGAGCACACTCATGTACGGTGCCCATATGGATTTCACTTGACTTAAAATTCATATGGGCACCGGGTGTGTAGAGCATAAAAACAACTGTCATTGAGGGATGGACTGTCCCTCTAAGAAGGTTGCAGGCACTTCCAGGAAAATCAGGAACACATTGCTTCACTTGAATGTCATTATGTACAAGTTAGTGTAATCAGAGTATGAATATCTACTGAGTTCCCACTTTAATGGCCCCCACACATTTCATAAACAACAATCCTAGAGAAAGAAAAAAAAGAGTGAATATTTTGTGGCTCCTTGATGTGAACAAGTTTTGGGAAGCAACATAGCTTTCCACAGTAATCCAGTGCTCGAAGCAGGAGAGGAATGTCACCGAACTGAGCCACAATGTTCCCTATGTTCCTTTTAGGAGGAAACACTAATACCTCTTTATATAAATGATTACACAACAATGGGCCAGTTCGCATGTGTGTGTGTGTGTGTGTGTGCTGGGAATGAGGTTGGCTGACTGGCTGAAACACACACAGGCAAAAAAAAACATACTCATTCACATAGAAAAGGCAGAAAAACAAACAGACAACCAAAGCACAAAAGCACAGACAGACACGGAAGCACTAAATACAGACACAAGTACGCACAAACTGACAGGAACAGTGCGCACACGCACAATGAATGGGACATGGGTGGGAGATGCATTCATTGTGCAGCTCTGTCAACAGAGACGCCTCCCTCATGCAGCCCTCTGCTCTGCAAACACACTGGCTCATTTGAACCCCTGACCTTGGAAATATTACTGTTCATGCTAATATTCCCAGGCTAGTGGGTTTCTATCTGTCCAACTACATTCTGTCTGCTTATATCTAAAATAAATGGGGAGCAGGTACGGCGCAACACACCATGTAGAGCGCGTCCTTTATATCCAACTTTAGCTGCTACACGGACCAAGAAAGCCCTCCATGCAATCCAACAGGTAAAAACTAAAACTACAAGAGGCAATGTGAGGCAGCGGAGCAGCCTTGTTAGTGTTTTTACATTTCACATAAAAATAAATCAATACCTATGTAAAAATTCCAAAAATTCTCATCGTAGTGGTCCACGCTCAACTCCGACCTGCGGCCCTTTGCTGCATGTCGCCCCCTCTCTCTCCCTCCAGCTGTACTGTCAAATAAAGTCATAAAAGCCAGTTGCAGATAGGTCCGGCCCCTCTCCCACACAGTAGTGATAGACCGATACGTTGGCCGGACGATATTTGCATCGGCCGATGCGGGCTGCGGCTTTCGTCGATATTTTTTCTATCTATCTAATTGCTATGAAGGATATATTTTTTATTTATAGGCATTAGTTACAGACAGCCTTTCACAGGCAGCTCTGTGTTGCTGGAGATGCTGCAATTCACTTGCAGACCCTGCATAGTGAGTAGAAACACAGATGCCAAATGCACGCTCTACATGTGTTTTGCTTGAAACTATAGCTAAGCAAGTTTTTGGGTCCAAATGGTAAACAGGAATGCCGAACGCCTCGTCTATAAACTGCCTGCCATGGTCGCTATATGTATTTATACGGTAGCTGTGACATACACTGGTCATAGGATTAAGTAATGCCGACGTGGTTCTGTGGTTCCGTGGTGTTGTAGGAGTTTTATTTAGCGACCCCCTGGCTGGAAGTTTGGACTTGTGTGTGTGTGTGTGAGTGTATGTTTCTCTCCCTCTCTCTCTACTTGGAGCGGGGCGGAGTTCCCTTGGCATCGCAGTGATATCATAGCGCAACCCCCCCTCAAGAAGAGCTTTAATGATGAGAGATCTGTTTTATACATAGCTGAATATTAATTTGTGTTAATGTTTATCAGGTACCAGATAATATACTAAAACTGTCATACTAGGCCGCACTGATGGAATGACTCGATATTATGTTACTGTATTGCCTATTTCTCCCATTAAAATGGAATCTACTGGGAATTTGTGATCGCTTATATTTGATCAGCAAAACCAATGCAATGACACGTGACACTTAAAAGACGTTTCATCTCATTGAAATGAATGAGGGGTTGTGTTTTTCATGCAATGCTGAGGGCGATCTTAACATGACCTTAGTCAGCCCTCAGAGTGATAAATAAGATCAATTTCATTGTTTTTCTTTGTGGCTAATGTGAAGCAGTTTGCTGCTTGGGCAGGATTTTTTTTTTCCAATCAAGAATAAAGCATCCTCACTATTTTGACAAGAAATTAACCAGGCATGTATCTGCCAAGCGGCAAAGAAAAATAATGTCATAGCCTGAAAATCTTTCAGTGCTCCCAAACAACAGCTTACAAGAGCTCGACAGGAGTATGTTTGAGTAATAGGACTGAAAGCCAGTTTCAATAAGGGCTGGATCTCCTTAAAATGGTACAAATGGTAGTTTAGATGATTTTTTTGCTTTTCATTGACTTAATGCACTTTTTATTCAATTGATAACACATTTAAAAGATGCTACATGAGGTACAATACCCTTAGTTTTATTTCTTCTAGCCAAAAGCAGTTTTTCTAAAGTAAAGGTCTTCTTATATTCAATGTCATTTTATATTTGAGCTCATAATAGAAATGTCCTTAAGGAGATTTCTATCATTCCCCACATATGAAAACACAGGCCTGTTACATATTAGACATTTACATAAAGCTGGACAGCACACACCAAAAAAACGTGATTGACTGTCACATTCTATCTTGGGTTGCATTAAAGTCCCAAGATCAATGTGAGGACGCTGAAAAACAGAAAGATTGCCGTGCTACATTTTGACAGCTTTAGCTGCCCTTTGGTTCAATCTGAGATTACAGCCAGGATTTAAAATGTGACTCCTCATTCAGATCCAATAAAATGCGGCGGAAAAACAGACCGTGGAGCAAATAAAAGGTCCTCTGGAAAAACATGTTGACAGGCTTTCAGTCTGATAACACACTGCCTAGTCTCTGTTCTTCTCTGTGTGTGTGTGTGTGTGTGTGTGTGTGTGTGTGTGTGTGTGTGTGTGTGTGTGTGTTTATTATTGCAGCGTTTATGAATATGAGATGTGTCAGTGCTTATGCAAGTTTCTCTAAAAGCAAAATACATCTGCAGTGTGGGTCATTGTGCATATAGGTGTGTGTGTGTGTGTGTGTTTGTGTGTGTGTGTGTGTGTGTGTGTGTGTGTGTGTGTGTAAAAGCGAGCTCTATCTTGTTTTTGAGGGCTATGGCCCTCATTACATGCATGAGGCAAATAGCAAAACTGTGCAACTGCATGTGTGTGTATATGTGTGTGTGTGTGTATTGGTTTTGCTCATGTGCTTTTGTAAGACAGATCAGAGTGAGCGTGTGGGAGTTGATTTAAAAGGCTCCCTTGAAAGATAACAGACCAGAGAGAAAGGAAAAAGAGATAGAGGACTACTGAGCAAGACGGAGAGAGAGAAGAAAGTAGTGTATAAGGCAGTGAGATGAGGTGGAGATGAAGAAAGAGCGAGTAAAAGGAAAGAAAAAAAGAGAGGTCACAGAGAGAGAGTGGTAATTTTTAATGGATGATGTCATGAAAGTTACAAGTGTGTGTGTTTATATGTGCGTGTGGTGTGTAAATTGCTTTTCACCTGCTGTGGGATAAGGATGAGTCACTTTTCTCCAGGAACAAATGCAATCTACTATAGTGTGTCCATGAAAGATGTGTTCATGTGTGTATAAACACAACACTAAGCCCTTCCTACACCGACTTGATAACAAGGATTACATTTCTATATGAGGCTTCAACACACACACACACACGCACACACACACACACGCACACACACACACACGGCTCTGTTCTCGTCACCTCTCCATCACATTTCCACACCTGTGACCGTCTCAGCATGTAATAGGGTTGACTTCGACGGCAGTTTATCGATTCTGCATCTAGCACTGAATCCACTTATCGAATTACAATCCTTTTGAATCCCTTATTGAATCCACTCAAGGTTCAGCTTTCAACATTTGTAAATATTCTGAGTTAAACAGCCAAGTATTGACCTCAGATCTGTAGCCAGCTTTTGTCAGCTGAACAGCCGGAAACACTGCAATGATTTCAAATGTCAACCGTGGCTACAGGGAGGCAAGGGGCGGTATAGATATGAAATGTTTAAGATGTTGAAGGTGAACAGGTGTAGCCTAAATCCATACATCTCATTCTTGATAAGTTACTTGCTCCAAATACTGGAGGTCCTGATTCAAAACAGTTAAGATGATACACTTATAATATTGATATATGGAGATTTAAGCAGGGAAACTCCAAAATCAGACAGATTTTTGGCAATACCAAGACTCACCAAGTTGTTTTCCTCTTGAACTGCACAAAAAAAAACTACAGGTCACTTGAAATGGTAAAGTATTTTTGTGGTGCTTCTTTCTCTGGCCAAGTACAGACATCGGCTTGTAAACAGCACATAACTAACTAACTAACCAGTCCCAGCCTGGTCAGATGCGTACATGAACTGATGAAGCCTCTTGGACGAGAGGTGAAACGTCTTCCTAGACAAATAACCAAGTCCAGTTGCTTTTGACTGAAGACAAGAAACCAAAAGTTTCGTTTTGGCCTTTAAGTTACTTAAGACATTAACATTAATTAGCTACAGCTGATAGAATCTGCTGTCGGTAGCGTTTCTCATCATCATTTAACCGGTGAAAGCGACGGTCAGTGCTGGATAAAAAAGAGAAGCCTGGAGCATCCTGGTGGATTAGATTCACACCATTTCCCTGGCTTAATAGTGCATGGGACCATTGTTTCATTTTGTTTCCCTCTCTATCTCTCTCTTTTTCCAGGTTTCCTGTCTGTAGCTCCGCTGTCACTACGAAATAAAGCCAAAATACCAAAAAATCTAAATGTTTGATGTGTTAGACTTTGAATTTAGCCAATTGTGTATTTTAGACAGCTGGATCCAAATTCAAAAGAGTACAAGCAAACAGAGCCTAATTCTATTATGCAGTGATGTAGGTTATCTTATGGTCACAATCCTCTCTTTGCACTCTTTTCATTTGCACGCTTTTATTTTTGGTTTTATTTTTTTTGCTGCAGGCTACAATCTGCTCCAGCAATGACCCGATTTTCCCGACAGGGATGATTTAATCAAACTTAATCTAATCAAATCTAATCTAATCTGTGATTTATAATACCGCTATCTACTATTTCAGAAGAACAGCCAGAATACTCTCCTAACTCCCTCCTTCTCCCTGTCAAAGCCCAGTGTGCTGCCCTGAATACAGATAAGCGGATAATAAAACCAAAAAAAAGAAGAGAGAAACGGGTTTAAGTACAGAATGGAGAATCGTCTCTCCCCTGGCACCTTAACACACACACACACACACAGCCAGAGAAAATGATGGGAGCAGACAGTCAAGTGTTTTCAGTTCTGTGAAACATATACAGGTCATGAATATTAACACAAACCAGTTGGTGGCTGAGGGAGAGGGAGAGAGATGTGGTTTTGCTGTCATGTTGTCAAGCAAGAGGCAAGAGTGTGTGTGTGAGACAGAAAGAGAGAGAGAGAGAGAGAGAGAGAGAGAGAGGGGGGAGAGAGAGAGAGAGAGAGAGAGAGAGAGAGAGAGAGAGAGAGAGAGGAGAGAGAGAGAGAGAGAGAGAGAGAGAGAGAGAGAGAGAGTATACAACCAATTAGCTGTAATAAACTGTCCTGAACTGGTTCATTGTCAACACTTTTAACAAGTGGAAGAAAAAAAACAGGAAAGAGAGAGACATAGAGGCAGAGTCATGAGCGCTGCATTTTAACATCCACAGAGCTAATCAGCAGATGAATAACCTCTAGGCTTGACTTCCCACACCACTCACACACTAACACACAAAAGTGTGCACGTTAAAGTACACAATTATTTAGAGAGAGAGAGACGCAAACACGCATGCTCACGGTTTAAAGCAGTGAGGCCTTGCCTTGCATGCATGCACGCTTCTAGCCATGTCCAAACACACGTACACATCTAGAGTGAGGGTCTACCCAAGCTCCGTACGTCTAACACACACACACAGACAGACAGACAGACAGACGCAGACGCACACGCACACGCACACGCACACGCACACGCACACGCACAGACACACACACACACACACACACACACACACACACACACACACACACACACACACACACACACACACACAGGGTTTGGAGCAAAAAGTGAGAGACAGAACAAGGGTTAGGGACACCGCTGTCCGTATACTTTTAGAACTATACACTATTTGGACTGTGGCTGTTGTTTATTGTGGAGCACAGCACTCTTTTTTTTATCAAAGTGTGCTTCCCACATTGTGTTTATGGTTTGGGGAAAGCCCTTTGCTGTCTTAGCAAGAGACAATCCCCCTGTGCAGTGCAAAGAGGCAGGTCCATAAATATATGATTTACCCAGCTCGATGGGGAAGAACATGACTGGCCTGCAAGGAGCTCTCACAACAACCTCATGAGAACCTGTGGAATGAACAGAAAAGCCAACTGTGAGCCAGGCACTTATCACCGTCATCAGTGGGGCAACCTCACTGATGCTCTTCTGGCTGAATGTGTTTTTAAAATCATGTGGAAATCCTTCCAAGAAGAGTAGAGACTGTGATGGCTGCTAGTCATGCACCAAACAGAACATCAGCTTCAGACGATACTGCCTTGTTGACTTGTCGTCGGCCTATAGGCAAATAAGATGGAATTGTCCGATGGCAGTGTTCATGTGTTGTCTTTTTTTGTCCACTAGCCTAAGCTGCTACTGTATCTGCAGAGAAGAAGCCACTGGCTGGACACAACGCTGGAAAATGAGAAAGATCAGTGACATAAACCATCACCATCGAGACTCAGACCTTGAGAACAAAAGCATTTGAGAAAGGGGGAAATTCCCTGCGAACAGCAGCAAAGCTAAAAGGGTTTACTAACAAGGTGAGTTCATTGATTGATTGTGTCCATTGTAGAGGACGCAGGGCTTCAAGCCTACACACATTCATGAGCTATATTACTGGATGTTCAGTATATATTGAGTTTTCATGCTAGCCCTGTGAGTATGCTCAGCCTCACGGCACAGAGGATTAACAAAGATTTTAACTCGATAAAAACAGTGGTACACTTCTAGGAAAATCTTACTTTATTGTGTTTTTAATGGCTTTTACATTTACATTCAATTCATGTTTCACAAAATGTTTTTGCTGGGCTATGTAAGCACTGAAAAATGACTCACTGAGCGGGTAGTGTTAGTTGTGTAGTAGCTGAAAGGGCCTTTAAAGCAGTTATATTTTTTTTACATCAAAGAAGGTTAAGTTAAAAATAAATTATCTGATTGAATTTGTGTTCATTCAACGATGTTCCAGTGAAAGGATGACTTTAAACAGTTCAGTTATTTTTTATGAGGAAGATGAGGGTGTCCACGCACTTTTGGTTCCTTTAAAAATGTCTTTTTGCCCTTTTGTTACTTGTCACTGACACTGGCACCGCAGGATGGTAACAGAGCCCTGCAAAATTTGAATTTGACCATCTGACATGAGCCCGTCCTGAGCCTGAGCTGAACCAATCCTGTGTGTTAGCCGATGCTAACAAATCCCAAGAGAGACAAAGTGAGGACATGAAAGCAAACGAGAGAAGTGAGGACATTGCAAGAAAGACAAGGAGTGTGAAATGAGAGATAGTCAGAGCGCTTACTCCCACGTCTCTTCATGTCTGCTCTTCTGTGTCTCCCAGAGACAAGAGTTAATAGGCCAACTTTCTGCCTCTTTTCCTCCAGCAGCCCGACACTGAGAGCTGCTTCACTGCAGAGCCTCCAGCTACCCTGCCGGCAATTTGTCTTTTTGCCAACGCAAGGATTTCTCTCCCGCACCCCCCAGCCCCCGCACCCCCCCCCTTTTTTTTTTTGCTAAATCAACATTTATCAAGCAAATACAGCACAAACCTGCAATCTGGTACATCCAAGGTGCTAAGTGTAGCATTTTTTAACATCAGTAAATCATTAGCATTTTGAGAGATTAGTGTAATTACCATAAACAAACATGGCCCTTGCCGAAATGTACGGTATGGTCGCCTCTACTGACTCTTACATTGTGTGGCACTGAGCCGAATGTCACCAGAAATCAGGAACAGGAAGTGGTTCTCTTTAATGTAATGAGTTAGGTTTTCACAGACAACTAGTTGGAGTTAGTCACAGCATTGTTGTTGAATAAGCTTGATTCCTGGCCTCTGATTTATCGCACACATCTCTGACTTGATCAGCAATTCATTTAGATCTGGTGCCTGTTGACAGCTGATCTATTGTCGGTTATACAATAGTCCTCTAATCCTACCTGAGTAGGTGGGATTTTATCTTCCTACCGAGCTTATTAGCTGTCTCGCTATGTTCCCTAGAAGCAGCTGACATTGACACACAGCTGTAAAAGTAGTAATTCGACTTAAAGGGAAATTCTGGCATAAAATCATCCCAGGGTCTTTTTCGGCAAACGCACTCATCAAATAAGCCATCAAGACATTTTTTTTTACGTGTAACAACTATTAACGGAGATATCCCAGACAGTCGCTAACAGCTGAATGCGGCTAACACTGATTAGCACCGGGCAGCACGTTGAATCCATTAAAGCAGCTTTTTAACCACTAATACTGATCAAGATAACACCAAACATCTGCAGTAGCATAGACACTTATCATGCTAGCTACTGCAGAGTTTGGTGTCAGTGTTAGCCACATTCTGCTGTTAGCAACTGTGCGGGATTTCTCCTTTAATGTTCTTAATGGCTTATTTGATGAATGTATTTGACGAAAAAGTCCCTGGGATGATTTTACATCAGAATTTCACTTTCAAACTATATATTTCCTTGATCAGTTAAGAAAAATAATAACTGCTCCTATTAACCACTCACATCAACTGAAAATGACATCTGTGGGATGGATATGACACTCGCTACTCCCTAAAATAAATAAATAACGCTCCCTCCTTACTAGAAATCAGCAAACATGAACGCCGTGTGAAGCTGAGTGAAGTAAATGGTGATTCTGTCTGATTATAATATGATTAAATTACATTCACAATACTGCTGTGCTGTCGTACTGAGGAGTTTTTTTGGGTCATAAAATAAATCTGTTAAAAAAAAAAAAACCTCTGTGGCTTTTCTCAGTCCTTTAATTTAATGTATTTTATTTTAACGTCAGTTCCTCATTAACCTTCTTAATTACAAGAGACCACAGTGTAGACACAGCCAGATGTGTGAAAGGCTGACTGGTTGCAGTTTTTGTTTTTTATACTTCACCTCTTTCTCTGCAGCTGGCAGTGCACACACACACACACAGACACATACACATACACACACACACACCTGGCCTGCAGTTAGAGGATAAGAGGGGGGTCGATGAAACTAGCAGTAAAATGTGGGACGTGTACGGCGGAAGTTTGGAGGTTGGTTGGCGGGAGCACTAAAGTAGAAATCACTCAACGGAAAACAGAAGCCTTTTGCTAAACTCAGCATGTAACTTTACAAAAACAGTTATTTGTGACCAGGAAGAGGAAATTCAGCTTCTTTCCACAACAACTGCAGGTTTCAGGCAGATTTCACAGCTGTCCAAACATCAATACAGCCACTGTTGTTATTGGTATATTGATTCCAGTCCCCTCTGATCCAGGAAGAAGCACCAAAACTGTGAAATATGACAGGGTTTCTACTCTGAGACCAGCGCACAGCCAACTTGTTGGTGACATGAAGGTTGAAAACTCTCTACAACCATCTACATGACAATTGTGTAAAGTAAGAGTACTTGCAGTAGAGCCATAACACTAAACTGGAGATTTTATCAACTCAGAAGTTTAAATTTCTTGCATTTCGTCAGTGATATGAAATACTATATACCAGCAAGTTTGATACAACACACGACTCTCTTTTCACCTGCTGTGAGGGTTTGTGGAGCGTATGTAACAGCTGAAAGGAAAGTCATTTCTAATAGGCTGCTTTGCTGAACAGTCCAATAATTTGCTTGGATTCTAAGAAAAACTCAATGCTCCCGAGAGAAAAAAAAGCAACAGCCCGACCAGACTTGGGAAAGATGAGGAACGATCTGCTAATAATCGGTAGGAGCTTTGATTCTTTTGATGCCATCAACTGTTGTGATTCCTCTCCTGTGATGCCTCAAATTTCAAGGAAGCTGATCCAAATCTGAACCACAGCGGGCTACAGCTGAACGTTTTTTCATCTTATGAATATTAACACATCACTCATTATTTTTGTGTGTGTTTTTTTTTTACAGGCCCAGGGGAGCCCAGTATGTTTACATACCAAATTTTAAACGGGGTCGATATCGGTTGTTTGTGGTGGTTTGTTATTGTTTATCTTCCT
The DNA here is from genome assembly GCF_963691815.1 of Echiichthys vipera. Classification (NCBI taxonomy): domain Eukaryota; kingdom Metazoa; phylum Chordata; class Actinopteri; order Perciformes; family Trachinidae; genus Echiichthys; species Echiichthys vipera. The sequence continues at coordinate 7,939,031 of NC_139839.1, forward strand.
TATCTTCCTGTGACTGTAAAACTAATTTCCTCTGGAGGGACAGTAAAGAAGACCCTGGATGTTCTTGTGAAAGGAACCTGTTGTCATGGAAAAACTCTCATTAAAGTCATGTTCAATGTTTTACTTGATTTGTTTTTTTTACATGGAAACCTGCAGGATACTTTTCCAGACAGTATGCTATTCATTCAAAGGTTACAAAATTCAGAAGCTGTGTTGAAGTTTTTTCTTTATGTCCTGAAAATATTGCTCTATCTCAACGCAGCCCAGTGGTTTGCCTTATTACCAGAGACACTGTGGGAAACTCCTGTGGGCTTTGAAACTGAGACAAGGGGGGTGGAATAACGGTATAAAGCAGTGAGGCCTTGCCTTGCATGCACGCACGCTTCTAGGCATGTCCAAACACACGTACACATCAAGAGTGAGGGTCTACCCAAGCTCCATACGTCCCACACACACACACACGTACACACACGTACACACACGCACACGCGCGCACACACACACACACACACACACACACACACACACACACACACACACACACACACACACACACACACACACACACACACACACACACACACACACACACACACACACACACACACACACACACACACACACACACACACACACACCCTCTTCCTGCATTCCTCTCCTGTCTGACACACTTCCAGTAAGCCCACCACCAGCACTTCAAAAACAGCCCACCACCACCAGCAGCCCTCCAGACGACAGCGCCTGCTAAAAATATGCACAGCCCTGTCGCACACAAAGACACAAACACCACCTTCTTGTTATTGGAAGAGAAAAACAGGTCACAGGTGCGGCCAAATGCTTGACTGGGTCGGGTACGTTTCTGAAATCTACCAACCACTTCAACAACACTTCACTTTTAAGGTCTAAATATCGAATTTGCTGGTAAAAGTAGTAAAATTACCAGGTGAAAAAAATGTATCAGGAACTATTCCGACAATCAATTTAAGTACTTTACCAAAAACACCAAATATTACCTAGTTCCATCTTCTAAACAGTAATGACTTTCTTGTCTTAATGTGATTTTAAACTAAAAATCGTTTGAAGAATTCATCCTGGTCTTAAGGAAAGTGTGATTAGCATTTTTCACTACTTTCTGATCTTTTAAAGACGACATATTTTAATTCAGCCCTGGTGGATTGTGCCATGGATGCTAGAAATTAGTGAATACGGACAGATGTAGACAGGATTGAAGACTAAAGTACCACATCTTAATTTTTCTCCACGCCACCCAAAGAAAATGAATGATTTTCTTCCTTGCAGAGGAAAATGCATCAACTCCATGTTCTTGGTTGAGGCTTAAAAACCCTCCTTACCTACCGCTGGGCCGTTTTGATGAGCTTTGTTTCAATTTTTTTTTCTTTGCATTAGCAGGGCACACCACTTCAAGTCTGCTCCTCAGAGGTACATTCCCACTTGCTTTTAAATCTTTGCCTGAAAGCTTCGATTAAACCCACATTCACAGACAACAGCGGATAGGCAACACGCGGGAGAAGGAGAGAAAAAAGAGGCTACTTCTGTTATTTGATAAAGTGATGGCAAAGCTCTGTTGTGTGTCCATCCCTCTCTTTCCATCTCTTTGTCATTCCCAGCAGATCTTTATGCGTTGTGCCGCTCCACTCAACCGCCTCATCTACCTGTTAGTTTACTTATTCCCTCGGTTCCTCACCCATCAGCATCCCTCCTCCCCACGGTGTCTCTATCCCTCCATTTTGCCTCTTCTTCTTCTGCCCGTTTTTAATTTGGGAAATACATTTTTACACATTAACATTTTTTCCCAACCACTCCACCAAAAGTAGCTATAATTGTGGCTTGATCTTTTGAGAACACGCCGCGGTCAGAGAAGTATCAAGCTGTATCATGCAACTTTCATCACATATGTTTCTCTTTAGTGACAGGAGTGAGGGGTACTTTTTCCAAAACCAAAATTCAAAAGACATACGCTACAGATTTTTCTACTTAACAAGCAACCAAGTTCTGGTACTGGCAACCACTGCTCCTCTGCTCGCTGGATTGTGCTAAATCAAAAGATTAGCTGTTTGTTAAATAACAGAGTGAATTGTTTGGGTTTGTCACTTTCGGGGCTAAAGAGAAAACACCTGCAGGAAAACCCTGACTGCATTTGAACAATATTTATCAGAAAAACATTGACAAACCATCCTTTATGCGGCGCAGCATGTCCACTGTCAACATTCAAATTAGCCCGCTGTTTGTTTGAGAGCTTTATGCAGCGTTCGAGGAAGCAAGGGAGACATATTATCGGATGCACTTTTGTCTCATTGCTCAAAAACAGAAAATGGATTATTTGTCCATCAATTTCCATCTTTCCATCTGTCGGATTATCTGCCTTTTTTCTATCTATTCATCCATCCATCTAAATCCAAGGAGCAGATTTTATGTGAGGCTTGCAGCTCGGGGCTCCGCTGGGAAACAAAGCAGCAGTAAACAGTGTTTACTCTCCTGGAGGCGGTTTGGTTTAAGTGGCTAGCCAGGGTGCATCAGCCTCCCCTATGTGACAGTTAAAGTCAATGGCCTGGTCTTGGCAACCCTGCTGAGAGTGCTGTTGAAGGGCCAGAGAGGAGAGGGAGGTAGAACAGGCAGTAATATGAGAAACAGGGACTGATAACAAGCACATGCACAAACCCCTATCAACCCTACTGAAGTGTCTTTGAGCAAGGCACTAAGAGCCAGAAGAGATACAAAGGAAAGTGTCAGTTGTAGGTTGATACGTTAAGTGTGACATGTTAGTCAAACTGAGCATGCACACGCACACACAAGAGGTCAGTGAAAGAGAGAAGGGGAACTCCACTATATATCTAGGATCTTCCCTTGCATCTCTCTCTGTCTCCCTATCTCTCTCTCTCTCTGTGTATCGGTTACACACGCGCACGCACACGCACATGGACATGCACACGCACACGCAAACACACCAGTCAAGTGAAGCTGGCAGATGGTAGATTGGTAAAAGGCGAACGACGTGGTCCAGATGTTGCTGAAACCCACAGAGCAGAAGGCAAAAGGCTTTGATCTGCCTTACCACAGAGGAACTACTGTAGGAGGGGAGAGGATGCGTACTAGTCCTTTAAAGTTAAGAAAGCAAGTGAAGTGGAGTCAATATGTGTGTTTGTGTGCGTCTAAATGAGAGAGAGAGTGTGAGCGGAGCGAGAGAAGTGGTGGATGATATTCTCTTGTGAGATGTATGAGTGTTTACGGGAAAATACCAGAGGGATAACTCACATGTATCACTCACACACAGAGAGCCACAAAACATGCATACAGCAGTTGTACGCTCTTAAACACACACAGTCCAGACACCCACACATAGCTCTTTGGGTTTACTCATATGACATCCATGTGGGGAACAACAAAAACACATTCACACACACACACACACAAAACCAACCCACACTGAGCCCGGGGGGTAGCCTGCAGTAAACACCAGCAGCCACACATGCTGGGTTGTGATCCGGAGAATTACTTTAAGAGATTCAAGAGAATCTTAAAGCAATGATACACACAAACACACACATAAGTGATTTTCCACCAATGTAATTTAAGAAAAGCTGCATTCATTTATCAATTTGGACCAGTTCTTTTCCCCGAACAAGCATTGCCTTTTCGGTCAAGCCTCCAAATTAGTTGTTTTTTTTGTCAATGGCATTTAATATCAGTACCCTGGTTAAATCAAAAACTGCCAACTGGATCTCTGGGTGAGGAATGTGGAGTGGGCACATGCCAACACATTTAGGTTTTGGCAGGCTGCTTTGCCCGCAGACAGACAGACAGACAGACACACACACACACACACGCACACACGCACACACACGCACACACACACACACACACACAAGTACACACACGCACACACACACCTCAGCGGGTCAAAACTATTGTTTGTAGGTAAAATGTTTAAATTTCCCTGGTTCCAGTCCCCAAGCTGAAGCCAGTCCTTGCCCGCAAGCCTCCGGAGGTGAATGGGTTTAGCTGGAGCCTGACTCACCCGCTGGAACCAGAAAACCAGCTCAGTTCTGGCCGAAGCTCAGTCACTGCGGTCAGAGAGTCAGCCTGCCAGCTAGGCAGGCAGCAAGTCATTCAGTCAGCCTGCCAGTTCTGACTTCTCTGACATTTCTGTGAGGTCAGCCAGCGAGTCAATACAGCCAGGCAACTGGCCTAAAATGTGGTCAAAGATGAACCACTCAAGCAGTCATTCTGCTATTTGGTTGGATAATGGCAAAGAAAAAAGTTCCAGATGTCAGTCAGCAAACAAGGCCGCTTGTCTTTTACTATGATTAATGAAGCTCCCAGTGAACCAGCCACACACTGTGGTGATGAGATTGTGGAGAATTGCCTTCCTGTTTTCATTCAACCACCCATTGACCCTTTACCCATCCATTCAGTCAGTCAGGGAAATGGCTGTTCTGCCAGGCGGTCAACAAGCAAGCCACCCAGGCAAGTGGTCACAGTGGTCGGCTAGCCAGTCAGGCAGTGAGGCTGAAACGGTAAGCGGCCCAGTCAAGTGGCGAAGAGGCAAAAAATGTGTGCTTGGATAATGGCAAAGAATACACGATAATCTTACCTGCATACGTTTTTTCATTAAGCCAAGAAACAAGTCAATCAGCAAGGGGAGCAATCAGTCAGCCAAGTGGCAAGCACTTCCATCAATCAGAGAACGAGAGCTAATCGTTCAGCCATTCATCCAGTCCAATATACCTGTCAGCCAGCAAACTGGTCTGTTACTTCAACAGTCAATGGCTCAATCAACCAGGCATGGTTCAGTCAAAAGAGTGCCAGTGCCCCCATTACTGTGGTGAAAGATGTACCCAGTGACTCGATGATCTCATCCAGAAATGAGAATTTATTGTTTTATTTCTTTATTTGCCATTATGGTTCCCATCGAACCTCAGTGGGAAGTTTATCAAGCCCCTTTCCCCCCACAAAGGAGCTCAAAAGCCATTTCTCACCATAACATGTTATTACTTTTGTCATGCGGGGACCTACCAGATACAGGCACTAGTGTCCAATTTGGCTCCTTAGCCCATACTTTAAGAAATACAGTTCTCATATTCACTTGCCCATGCAGCCAAAAGCAACCGACTCAGCCTGTGGTGAAAAATACACCCGCTGAACCCTCATTGCAATGCGATGATGAGTTAATGTGACTGAATTTGGCTTTTGTTGTAGCTCTGACTGTCCATTAACAGTTCAGTAAGTCATTCATCCTGGATTCTTCAAGCTCTGGTTAGTAAGCCATCAAGTTCATCCCTTGCTGCCACTCACATCTTCAAAGAATCCAGTTTGTACTGTACTTATAAAGACATTAAGTGGGTAAGTATCCCATCGGTCAGGCAGCTATTTAGTAAGACATCTAGGAAAGCACACAGCAACGCATCCATTAGGTATTTAACAAGAACAAAAAAAAATGTAAAAAGTCCACGTGAGGAAATCAAATACCTCTGTGAACATGATGAGACGGAGGTCTGGAGAAATATAATGTATTGTATTCAACCAATGACTAAAACTGAAGAGCATGACGACATCTGCTTACAATAAATACAGGATACCTGCACCTTTTCCAAAGTCACAGTCAAACAGTTTTCAAGCATTTCAGGGTGCATTTCATGCTTTTCCAGCTTACAGCTGTGGTACACTACATATTTGTATACAGTACAATACCCAGTATACTTATTATTGCATTATTGCTTACTTATTGCACTTGTTCATCACATTAAATTAGATGTAATTGTCCTATAAACAACCAACATGATATTTTAAGACAGCTTTTTATAGAAGAATGACAAATGAATGGAAAACTAACTCGACTAATAGATCAACAGAAATATAATCACCAACCATTTTTTTATAATCTGTTAATTGTCAAAAGTCATTTTTCCAGCAAAATGTAGGATAATGCTGTTTTCAGTCCCTCAAATATGGAGATCTTCTTTTCTCTGTGTTATATAATATATGCCATCCCATATAACATGACATTTCAAGCACTTTTTATTTATTTTAATGTGAGGCAATACAACGAATTATAGAGTGATACAAGACTCTTGACTACAAGACATAAACAGACACACAAAAAAAATGTGTACATATATGCCAAGTAATTTCAAACACTTTAAATAAATCAAAGCACTTTTCACACCTTCTAGGACAATTATAGTGGGACAAGGGAATGTTAATAATCAACTGTTTAACTGTTAACCGACATAATCCTTTTCTATAATAATATTATTAACCATATTATAATATAGTTAAATAATTAAAAATTATAGTAATTAAAAACGGTAGACAAAAATACTCTATACAATCGATTTATTAATTGCTAGTTAATTTGCTAGTGCCAACTTTGCACCAACACGTTTTAAGCTCTTTTATTCTGCTGAGTTTGTGGCTCACAACAAAGAACTATAACTAACTATATTGATGAAGAGTGGCGTGTCAAATCGCCAGGCAGGCACACAGCTGACAACCGCACAGGTGGATGAGGTGGAGACAGACTCGGACATTCGTTCCATTTCTGCGGACAACTGCAGACACGCAAGCTTTTCCATTGCTACTGGGAAAGTAGCTGCATGTGTCGGCCCACGAGAATGCGCAGTGACCTGGGACTTTGCTTAAGATCGGATAATGATCGGTTAACCAGGGTCAGCTACAGGTCAGAAAAAAGCGTCTAAATTAGCACCCCTAGGACAAACTAAACACATATAGGCATAATGTTTCAGATTCAAGAGATGGATTTGTTTTCAACAGATTTTTAATCTGTATTGAACTCTTCCAGATAAGTCTGAGGTGCGCGTGACGCCAGGTTGAGTTGTGGCTTTGGTTCCTTCAGCCAGACAGTAAATCATTAATTCATATAGCGAAAAGCTTTCCCATCCATCAAATCCATGCGTCGCATCACATATCTATTCTGTCATCCGTGTGGGCAGCAATTCTCAGATGTGCAAACCATCATTCATCCCTCTAACTTACATTTATCAAGAGCCACAACACAATAGACTACCAACATGAGCAGTGTGTGTGGAAGACATTAGTTCATGTGCACCCGCTGACCCTGCACACGATGAGGCCGATGAAGCTGCTCTTAGTCATCTTATCATCTGATCAAGAGCTGCTTTGGGAAGTGCAGACGAATCTTGGGAGGATTTCCAGATGTTGTTGTTGTGTACTGATACACACGAATGGACACACTTAGATAAAATGTGTGCACATAGAATACATGCTCATGAAAGCACATGGTGACTTACTAATGTAAGTGTGGACGAGGCTGCAGCTGGGCCAGGCAGTTAAAGTCCCCCAGGGGCTTTTTAGTCATCTAACCACCACTCTTTTCCTCCTTCTCTCGCTGTTTTCCTTGAGCTTTTACTTTTTCCTTGATGCACTTGCAGAAGTGCTTCTGCCATGACCTTTAGCTGGTTATTTCCCTATATCTGACACATTAAGGAGAAAAAGTAAATGGCATTTAATGCAGGCGTTTCTGACTGTCTTTATTCCTTACAGGAAAAGTCACAGAATTTGATCTTTTCTCCAATCTGGAAAGAGAATATCAGAGATTATGATATTCTTGTGTGTCTTTTAAAGGTTTTTGCAAACACTGACTGCATTCGATTTTGACTTTGAGATGATTGTTTGTTCTTCTTCTCCACTGGAGTCTAACTGCTGTGTTTTTATTAAATCAGTTAGGACAATGCTGAGGTCACGACAGTGTTTCCACTTGTGAAAAGTTGCAGAAAGTGTTCTCCAAACAGACAATTAAGATACCTTTCTATTCTAAAACCACACATTAACACACTTATAAGCTAACATGTGGCCTGTGAGTCTAGCCTGTGTCCCTTTTTAAACAATTAACAGTTAACCAAAAAGCAATATTACGCTTGGCTTAGCCTTGGTGGAAAAAAAGTCCAACAATAGCTGAAGCCCTAAGCTTTAACTACAGCTGAAGCATTGCAATATGTGACATTTAGAGTGTCCTCCATCTTCACTATACAGCTATTTGTCCTTCTCTCCATCTATCCATCTTATTGCCCTTAGGCCCCCTCAATCCATTATCTGTGTGTGTGTGTGTGTCTGTGTGTGTCTGTGTATGTGACAGTCATTGAGTCATTAGTAGCCGCTTAGCCTTCTGACCCACTGCTACACTGTCTGACTTACCCAGTGAAAAGAGTGTGTGTGTGTGTGTGTGTGTGTGTGTGTGTGTGTGTCTCTGTGTCTGTGTGTGTGTGTGTGTGTGTGTGTGTGTGTGTGTGTGTGTGTGTGTGTGTGTGTGTGTGTGTGTGTGTGTGTGTGTGTGTGTGCTCGAACAGATGTATCTGTATATAACAACAGAAACTGCCTGTGTATGAATGACGTCTGATATGGTTTTACATACTGCATGATGTTCCATAGGAATTCCATCTATTCAAATAATGTTGGCCGACACTTCCTCTCCTGTACCTGAATGCAAAGCTTGACCTATGCGCTTCGCCTCTCTGAAGGTCCATTCCAACTCAATCAGTTTTACTGGGGAAGGTCCAGGGCGATTATAATTTTACCCAGTCCAAATCTGCCAAGTCCACAGCTTTTACGAAGTCCAAAAAACTCTGAAATTACTGAATGTTTTTGCAGCACTGCTCAGTTTAACCGACATTTCTGTAATTTTATAATGTGTTCAGTATTTAGCAGATCTCAGATTGTCATAACACATGCAGGCTAATAGTCAAAATTGACTTTGGATCGGGTATGCTCCTGTCTTTTAGCAGTGATTGGTAGAGCTGCTATGTTTTCTATGCATATATGCTTGCAGTGCTGGAACCACAAATGTAACACGTCTGCAGGCGGCATCTTAGAAAATGTCTAGTCAAACTGCTCGGACTTAAACCCTTAACAGCTTAAAGGTTTCAACGCACAGGACCTTTTTTTTTTCCATCCTGTGGTGAATTTTCTAGTTGTACGCTGCATGATCAGAGAGATTGATCAGATCTGAATGCCTTGTTGCCTTATTGACATTATCACCTTCCTCTCTTGGTGTTCACATCTTCCATCCCCTCTGGGCACAGGTTAAAGCTTGTTGACTGAAGGTTTTACATAGCATCCGTGCCTGCCTGACCCAAGTTTTGCATATGATCAAAGCTGCTGGAAACCTGACCTACAGATATTCCACTGGGGACCACATGATGTATGACATTGTCCTGCAATTCTTGAAGTTGGTCAACAATCAGTCAATACCTTTGAATATATATATATACACTTCTATATATTCATATAAGTCTGTTAAACATTTGCATGCTGACCAAGCAGTTGAGCTGTAGAAAGTACAATTTAACCAAAAAAATCTGCACAATCAATCTTTTTGTACTGCATTAAGTATAAACCGCTTTGGTAAGGAGTCTCTCCATGTGATGATGTCTCTCCGCGGCCGCAGCTTTACACGCTGTTCCGAAAGCTAACGCGTTCAACCAAACCACAAACAACGGGTTCACATTCACTGACTTGGCCACCGGTCCGAGGGGGGAAAATGAAGCAATAAATAAAATAACCACTATCTCATTTCTTTCATTTTGTGAAAAGGCACAGATCTTCTCATGTGTATGTGTAATTATTTCCCTCTTCGGCTCAGCCTTGTCATTGGGGACCGAGGCTGCCGAGTTGCTGCCAAAAAGGCCCATTCACTGTCTGCACATAGCCAGTGTTACGCAACGGCTAATTACTTCCACTCAGCTCTGACAAAACCATAGAGAGGGAGAGAAAAAGACAGAGAAGGAAAAAAGAGGGGGGAGTGAGTGGTAAAATAAAATAGACAGAGGGAAGGTAGGTACGGTCAGAGAGGGGGACAAACTAGAGGAAAGTCAGAGGAGGGACAGAGAGAAATGATAAAGGAGATGAGGGGCAATGGGTGTCGGAAGAGGTAGATAAACGAGAAGAAAAAGAGACAGAGGAGTAGGAGGAGAATGAGGGACAGAAAGAAAGCGGGTGAAGAAGGATGGAGAGACAGAGAGGAGTACTCATCCTCTTCTCCCTGCGTCTCCCCTGCAGTGTTTTGACCTCTTCACCGTAGAGTAAGAAAGAGAGAGTGAGAGAGAGAGAGAGAGAGAGAGAGAGAGAGAGAGAGAGAGAGAGAGAGAGAGAGAGAGAGAGAGAAAGAGAGAGAGAGAGAGAGAAATGAATGTGGAAGAGGACGGTGTCAAAGCCAGACAGAGCCCGCAGCCCTTTTCCTCTCCAACAATTTTTGGAGATGATGTCATTATTCATAAAAAAAGAGAAAAGAAAGAAATAGAAAAATGTGTCTGCGCCTCCGGCTCAACTACAGCAAAAGTAAAAGGGGAAGGTGGGAAGCCAGGGAAAGGGAGAGATGTAGAGATGAAGACAAGGGAGACAAGAGAGGAAGAAAAAAGAAACAGGAGAGTTGGATCAGGACAAAAATAGCTGAACGCGAAGGAGACAGCAGGAGAGGGAAACCAACACCACTTATACGTTTGCTCCTCAATATGCTCTTATTTTGGTGTGAACAAAATCTCTTTAATATGAGCAACATTTAGGATTAAAGCAGCGTCCTCTCCACCTTTTAGTAAAGCTGATTTTACACAGCCACGCAGTAACGTGCCACCTCCGGTCACTTCAATGACGGGGAGGCTCAGGCTCATGAAACTGATTAAATATGAATTAAAAGATTCTGTAACTGTATAAATACATTTTAGTGTACTGTTTAGCTAGTATGTGACCTGGACGCCTTTTTTTTTTCCTGCTTCAAAACTGATTAAGCACCGCCTCAATCTGCAGGTGTCGCTCAGTGCTATGTTGTCTCGTCGGATTAGGTGTAGGTCTAATCGCGTCCAGAAGCATTTTTGTCTGCACCGTTGATCACACCCCAAAATGCATTTCCAAATGAGGCGAGCATTGCCAGGCAAAGGGTTATTATTCATATGGGATTTGTTTCTTTTTGGGGGTTTTCTTTCAAATAGTAATCTGGATATCCATTAGCAGGAGTTTCAGTGATGATTGCGACCACATGAACAGAGGCTAGTCAAATGCGGTCTGCCACAGTTTCATTCATTCATTCATCTTCAACCGCTTATCCCGGGGACGGGGTCGCAGGGGGTGCTGGAGCCAATCCCAGCTGACATTGGGCGTGAGGCAGGGTACACCCTGGACAGGACGGCAGTCTATCGCAGGGCACATAGAGACGAACATAGACAACCGAAAATATTTTTACACTTCTCAACAGGTTGCAGTCGACAGTCTGCCCGGGGATTCAACGCAGCAGCTCAGAGACGGAAGCTTGGTGTTGGAGGATCACTCATCTCACCGATTTGGAAGACCCGGAGTAAAGGTGGCTCTGGCCGTGAGCTTTTTCCCCTTATACCGCTAATAAGAGTTTATTGAGGACTTAATGCGCGCTGCACCCTCTCTCCCTGTCCCCTGTCATTTACCATGCTTTGTTCAACGCTTTACACTGTACCATTGTTTTTCTACGAAGAGGGCGAGTCAAACCTTGTGGCAGCACCACCATGGGCCCTGCACACCACTCTGATTTCATGCCATAACACTGCACTGAAAATGCTGCCCCCTTTCATATATACTTTAACAAAGGATTTCTAACCATCCAGTTATAACACAATGGATCAAATACAGGCCTGAGGCTTTTTCTGGAAGGACAAGCCGATTCAGGACGTGTATGGCTGTTGTGAGATGATTGCTGTGGACACGTAACATCGCTTTTTGCATTTGTTGCTCTGCAAGACATGTCCTATTGAAACACATGTATGAAATGAATACAGAGACTTTTGTTATGTGTTCTTCTTCTTTGTTTTTTTTTGTTTTTTTTCACCTTATACTGAAAAGCCATCTCGTCCTGTGTGGGAATAGTAATTCTGCCCAACCACAGGGGTTCGTATGGGTAAAACCAAGGAAATCTCAAGCATCGCTGGTGATTTTTTTTTTAGCCCGAACATACCAAAAGGGTTGAGTGAGGAAAGAGAAAGAAAGGGTAAGAGAGAGAAAAGTAATGGCTTCAAGATGACAGACGACAGGATGAAGATAAACAAATCGCTGTCAAAGACTCTGACGGAGCCCATTGGCTCAGTCACACTTACATTCACTCATCTTCTCCTCTAGCCCCCCATCCATCCATCGTCAATCTATTCCAGCGTCACTGTATATCACTTTATCATCATATCGCATGTAAGATAATATATTAGCCCCCATTCATCCAGCTGTCCTTATCTTTCCCTGCCACTGCTCTGTCTCTCTCAATCTGCTCATCTATCTCTCGGCCTTCAGGCTCTCCTCAATCTGTTAGCTCCGTACTGTTTGTGCGTGTGCAAGTGTCACATGCGTGCCTGGTGAGATATTAACCTATTAGACAATGCAAACAGTCGGGGAGACACATTTATCCTTTGAAATCTTAGAATCACGGAGATGATCCAGATTGTTTTTGTATTTTCATCTCTATTATTTATTACCTTTGTCTTCTGCCCTCATTAAGACTCTGAGGAAGTCATTCATTCTTCTGTCTGTGTTGAATGGCTTTTGTTTTTCAAATATGGAAACTTGATTCCTCTTCACAAGTAAAACTGCTAATGCAAACCAGTTCGCTGGATAGTCGCAGAGTGCTTTACGTTATTATTACTTTATTATGTTAATGTGTCTCATGTCATAGGTGACAACATTCTCTATTTGATAGGTGATGATTACAGTGACAAAGATGTACCTTGCCAAAGATTCCACATCCACATTTTCTTCCTCACAAAACAAAGCTATCACAACAATGAATGGATTCATTAATGTTTTTGAATGTTGTACACTCACATCTTTATTTCTACATACTGTATTTAACATTTTAAATTGAAGAAAAAGAAGAAAAGAGGTACGGCAGCCTGGTAGGATAAACCAGTGTTTCCTCACTCTCAGCCGCTCCACACGCCTCCTCCAGGTGTATTAAAGGGTTTACTCCAGGTAGGTAATGAGTCCTAACCCCAAGTGAAGGAGTTCAAGTACCTCAGGATCATGTTTACGAGTGAAGGGACGATGGAGCGTTAGTTTGGCCGGAGAATTGGAGCAGCAGGGGCGGTATTGCAGTCGCTCTACCGCATCGAAAAGAGAGCTGAGCCGTGAGGCAAAGCCCTCAATCTACCGGTCAATCTCCGTTCCTACCCTCACCTATGGTCATGAAAGCTGGGTCATGACTGAAAGAACGAGGTCGCGGGTACAAGCGGCCGAAATGGGTTTTCTCAGGAGGGTGGCTGGAGTCTCCCTTAGAGATAGGGTGAGAAGTTCAGCCATCCGTGAGGAACTCGGAGTAGAGCCGCTGCTCCTTTGCGGAGCCAGTTGAGGTGGTTCGGGCATCTAGTAAGGATGCCCCCTGGGCGCCTCCGTAGGGAGGTGTTCCAGGCACGTCCAGCTGGGAGGAGGCCTCGGGGAAGACCTAGGACTAGGTGGAGAGATTATATCTCCACACTAGCCTGGGAACGCCTCAGGATCCCCCAGTTAGAGCTGGTTAATGAGGAAAGGGAAGTTTGGGGTCCCCTGCTAGAGCTGCTGCCCCCCCCGATGATGATGAGAGTGAAGATCCTCCATGAAGGCAGAAACGGGGATGAGTGGACGTGAGGAGGCATAACGTCAGCGTGTTAAAAAGTAGCCATCAATTCAGGTTTGCTAGTTTCCTCACGACATACACAGTTTAATTTGACAAAACTACATTTGTATATTTTTGTTTTATGTTATTTGATGTAACTGCTCTTTGGTTTTTCAATCGCACAATTAGAGTATTAAACATGGCAAAACACCAATCTGCCCCTTCACTGCTGATGTTATGAACAAAACCTCAAAATTCAAATGATAATTTTAATTTAATTTGAAATGGACTGACTGAATCAAAGTATTTAATGGATTTTTAACTTGACCTTGACTTTTTCATTGGAATTCCACTTGATTGGAAAACCAAGGACGACAAACAGCACAAAAGGCCTCCAGTAGCATGAACTAGTGGAGCCTTAAACTCCAGTCAAGTGTAGACACAAAAGGAACACTCACTTTAACTCTGACAAATTAAAGAGGTGGGAAGCATTTACCACAGTATTACTCAGCCTGTTTATTTTCAATGCCTCGTGTTCAGCAGCTTTTTGCCTGTTTAATACACAACCAAATGGCACTTTACTATGAAATCTCAACTGAATAAGTTACTTTTTTATTCACGTGTCCTTTTCTTGTTGAGAGTGAGCTCCCTCCGCATCTGGTTCACGGATACAGAAGACTAGACCAAATCTCACGTGACATCACCCAAAGATAGTGTGTGTGTGTATGTGTGTGTGTGTATGTGTGTGTGTGTGTGTGTGTGTGTGTGTGTGTGTGTGTGTGTGTGTGTGTGTGTGTGTGTGTGTGTGTGTGTGTGTGTGTGTGTGTGTGTGGCCTCCCAGTATGACACGTCTGTCTGACAGGCATTACCAGGGAGTCTGAGCATTTTCATTAGTTCCTAGAACGCCATGCAAACCACATGGGTATGTGAAGCAGCTGCAGTAGTACTAGAGAGCCACAACAACCTACTGGGGCGAGAGAGGGAGAGAGAGAGAGACAGAGAGAGAGAGAGAGCGAGCCCAGACTAATCAACAGTATGAGTGAATGTAAGTGGGTCGAAGTGCATTGCCTGCCCACATCTGCCTACCAGCTTGCTTCTGTGTGTGTCCATATTTCATTGTCTGCACGTGCATCCAAAACCTGCTTCCCATAGTGTGTGTGTGTGTGTGTTTGTGCACGATTAAGTAAGAGAATAGAAAGCCGAGGATCTCAGTTTGTCTACCATGTCCTCATAGATCTCTGCGTGTAGGTGTGTGTTTGTAGTTCAGTTAGGTAAAGTGTCCCCACACTTTATTTGCAATTCAATGCCACTTTGATCCTGAACATTTACAAAATGTCGATGGATGTACGACAGCTGTGTATCTTTGAAAAAATGTTTTAATCTCAGCAAAAAGCATTTTTCTAGGTATCTTTTCTTGGTATCATTTTTCTGATAACTTCAGCAAATCAAATTTTCAAGGTTGCATCAACTTGAATCTCAAATTTCACAATTTCTCAGTTCACTGACAATTTGGCCATTTTCCAAAACAACTATTAGTCATGGCACACAAAAGTTCAAATCTCATAACCCTTCCAAGATCTTTGTGACCGTGGGAACTCTGCCAGTGTGTTTACATGGTGACATAATGTCTCTGTAGCCAGAGGCTGAACTAGTAGTGAATCACTATTTAAACAGACAGCAATACTTGGTGTGCCATCCTCATACGGTAGACTTAATGGCTGTTTGTGTGTGTGTTTATGCAGTATGTGTTTGGTGTGTGTCCTACCTGACCACCGGCTCTGGTATGGCCTCCAGGCTGGCAGGAACCTGCACTCCCTTCTCCCACTCTTGTCTCCAAGGGTCCGAGAGCACATAGAAGTCGTCCGGGCCCAGCTGGGCCGAGTCCGGCAGCTTCATGGCCGTAATGAAGTCAGTACGAAATACCTGCACGGAGAGAAAAGCAGAAGATGAAGGAGGAAGAAGAAGAAGAAAAAACCCTCAAGACTTGCAGACTCACTGAGGTGAGGTTTGGCAGTAATAAGCAATGGAGTAGTAATGTTAAGAAGAATAGAGAGCCAGCAGAATAATAGTTACATTTAACAACTTTTTCATCCAGACTCTTGTCACAGCGTAGAAAAGCACATTTCTA
Source organism: Echiichthys vipera (assembly GCF_963691815.1). Classification (NCBI taxonomy): domain Eukaryota; kingdom Metazoa; phylum Chordata; class Actinopteri; order Perciformes; family Trachinidae; genus Echiichthys; species Echiichthys vipera. The sequence goes on from NC_139839.1 coordinate 7,954,750, forward strand.
TCGCCAGATGAGTGACAACTGCCGTGGGGGCATGGCAGAGTTAGCAAACTAGCCACCAGTTGAACCGAACAGCCCCTCAACCTCACTCCCTGCCACTCTGGAGACCGTCTCCAGATCTAAGACACACTTAACAATAACAGCCTAACAACAATCAACATTTTCTTTTGTACAAGTCAAATGACCACGGTGAACAGTTCAATTTCCTTTCGTTTTATTCTTTTTCTATGCGTGGTGTAGTCATTTTGAGGAAATCACAGAGCAGAATTCTGCTTCTGAGCATCTTAAGATGGGGGGATCGAGGTAAATGATCTTGTGAGAATTACTGGCCTCAAAATGATGAAGGGTTTTTTTGGCATTTCTGAGGAAAATGAAGAAGAACGCGTTGAGTATTATTTGTCTAGAAAAAGCCTTAAGACCTTATTCTGAAGCGTTGACTAGATCCACATCTTTGGCTCTCTGAGGTAATGAGTCCTTGCCTCTGTTGTCTTTTAAATGCACCCCTGGATGTTTGAGCAGTATTCTGCTGCAGTTTTTCTGAACTCTTTTTGTAAATTTTCTGTTGAGAGGTAAGGATGAGTGAAGGATGTCTCATTTCCGTGCTTTACTCTATCCTCACATCTCTGTCAGCAGGTGGTCTCCTCGCTTCCGTCACTGACATCTTTTCACCACATTTCTTCCTCAATGTGAGGGAAAGATCGAACATTAAAGACAAATGAGAAGTGCCTATTGACAAAGGAGATAGAGATGAGGAAGAAGAGGAAGGAGGAAGCAGTCATGGTAACCATTAACCAAATTGTTGATATTAACCTTTACAGGTTAACAACATGTATAATATGTATGTGATGCAGAAGACCTGATGAGTATGTGTATTCAAGCATACTCAATCACACATTATGTAAACACACATGCACACACACACAGAGAGAGTCTCCATCTCTGTCTGCTCAAGCAGGGACCTGAAGCAATGATATTATCAGTCTTATAGTCAAGGACATCAGCCAAGAACACACACACACACACACACACACACACACACACACACACACACACACACACACACACACACACACACACACACACACACACACACACACACACACACACACACACACACACACACACACACACACACACACACACACACACACACACACAGGAAAACAATCAACACGCATACACACATGGCAGTGCCAAATCAACCGTATGACTTCACTCTTCATTTTATCATTACTTTCTAAGCCTCCTTATCCCTGCTTTATTAACTCTTCTCCTCCATCCTACTCCCCCATTCCCCCTCTCCATTAACCTCTCCATCTTCTCTCACTCAATCCCCTAATGTGGATTTTGTTCTCTGCATTATTTTTACCTAAAAGACGCAAAGTAGCAAAATTGTCAAAAAGAGATTTGTGAGGAGAAAAACACTGTAATAAGGGGGGAAATAGAGGAGGGAGTGTTGGAACGAGGGAGAGAAATTAAATGAGCTCTTACAGGAGAGGAGACGAGAGGAGACGAGAGGAGACGAGAGGAGACGAGAGGAGACGAGAGGACAGGAGAGGAGAGGGATGTTTAAGAGGTAAGAGGGAGAGCAAGCTCAAGAGAAAGAGAAGTCAAATGACCAAGTATGAGAAGAATGAGAGAAAGAGAGAAAATGGAATGATATTCATTTAAAAGGAAAGAGCGATAAAAGAAAGGACAGGCAAGGATGAAACTGTGTGTGTATGTGTGTGTGTGTGTGTGTGTGTGTGTGTGTGTGTGTGTGTGTGTGTGTGTGTGTGTGTGTGTGTGTGTGTGTGTGTGTGTGTGTGTGTGTGTGTGTGTGTGTGTGGTTTTAATGCGCGTGAATAAGTGCGTCCGAGTGTTTAAAAATGTGTGTATGTGTGCCAAGGCCATGACGGATCTTGCCTTCCCCTTCAGCAATACGAGAGGAGGATAGACAGAGACAGAGGGTGATCCACTCCTCCTTAATCTTTCTCTTTCTTTTTTGTCTCTTTCTCCCCCTCCACCCACAATACATTATCTCGCCTTTTCCTCGTAAAAAAAAGGAGGAGGGGAGAAGATAAAGGTGAAAAGAGGGAAAGGGACTAAAAAGGTGTATGGGGAGAAATATAAAAGAGGGGAGAAAGGCAGAAGGTAGGAGGGGGTGAGGAGAAAAGACAAAAATAAAGAGGCAAAAGGAGAAGGTAGGAAAAGGGGAATAGAGGTGGGGAGGGGAGGAGAGAAAAAGGAAGAAAAAATATGGTTATGAAGGGCAAAGGGAGAGGGAAAGACGTGAGGAAGAAGGAGGAGAGAAGAAGGGAGGAGGTAAAGAAGAGATAAGAGAAGAGGAATAAAGAGGTGAGCAGAGGCAAAAGGAGAAGGTAGGAAAGAGGCAAAAGGAGAAGGTAGGAAAGAGGCAAAAGGAGAAGGTAGGAAAAGGGGATGAGAGGTGGGGAGGGGAGGAGAGAAAAAGGAAGGAAAATATGGTTATGAAGGGCAAAGGGAGAGGGAAAGACGTGAGGAAGAAGGAGAAGAGAAGAAGGGAGGAAAATGGAAAAGTAGAGATAAGAGAAGAGGAATAAAGAGGTGAGCAGAGGCAAAAGGAGAAAATAAAGAGGCAAAAGGAGAAGGTAGGAAAGAGGCAAAAGGAGAAGGTAGGAAAGAGGCAAAAGGAGAAGGTAGGAAAAGGGGATGAGAGGTGGGGAGGGGAGGAGAGAAAAGGAAGAAAAATATGGTTATGAAGGGCAAAGGGAGAGGGAGAGACGTGAGGAAGAAGGAGAGAAGAAGGGAGGAAAATGGAAAAGTAGAGATATGAGAAGAGGAATAAAGAGGTGAGCAGAGGCAAAAGGAGAAAAGGCAGAAAGGAGAGGATCTCCGTATATCAGTTTTATTACTGTGTGTTTGTACGGGAATGACTGCAGCTAATTAATGTGCAGGAAACACTATTACAAGCTCCTGCAGTTTTATGTTCTGCCTTGTTTCTCTCGCATCTCCACCCTGCTCCTTCCTCTCATCCACCATCCTCCCTCTTCATCTTTTTTACTTTTTCTGTGACGGACACTTAGGAGTCACCCAGCCTCGGTGACAAATGACAGGCAGACAGATGGAAAAAGAGCATTATATTTATATACAAAACTAAGACCAGGTAGACAGGGCGGGGAGGGAGACAGGTAGAGTCATCATCTCAAAATATTAAATACAAATGAGGTGCATTTCCCTCGGCTTTCACACAGTCAGAAATACATCAAGAAGAAAAACAGAGTCCTTCAAGAGCTGATTAGATTTGAGCGGTTCTCTACAGAGTCAGTTAATGTCAGGAATATTTCATGCGAAAGACAAAAACACAGAAATGCGTTTGGCTGTGTTTCTAACAGAGCAGCTAATGAAGACTTATGTGTGTATGACAGTACAAATGTCTGTTTTCTGGCTGGCTCTGGTGGACGGAGACTGTTGTGCAACGAGCCCGGAGCAGCCGCGGCGCATTTCTTGTTCCATTTATCACATGATTTATTTATTTGCTGGAAAGATTTTCCACATCGATCAACTTTTATAACTTTGTTCTGAGGAACATGTGATTGAATTTTCTCCATTTCCACTAAGGCTTTCCAAATTTGATGAATCATAATTTTGCAAAATTAAAATATTGAGGTGATGCCCAACTCCGGCAGAAAGGGAAACGATACAGTCGACTTACAGACTAGAAAATCCCCTTCAGCGTGCGATTAATTCGTATGTCATCACCATCTTCCATTGGACCCATTTCAGGGCATTTCTCATTCGACTCGTTTAAACATTTCATTTTACTTTTCTACTGCAACACAGTAAAAAAAAATCAAATGATCTTCTAAAAGAAATGCTGTAGTACGGTTAGCTTAATTGACTCTTCCTACTTTTATCTAAAGGGTCGTCTTCTGTGACGCTTTTGAGTCTGAAAAAGCTGGATCATTCAGTTTGGGAATCCTAAAACTCAAAATGATGAACTTTCTCTCAAAACCATGATCCAGCAATGATCAAACTGTTTAGTATCCGTCTGTAGCAGAGCATGTGAGCGATGAGCGAGCGGAGAGCGAGGGGGTGGGGTAGAAGCGTCACCTTATCTCTCGCTCCATCCCGTCCCAGTTTCGCTCCGGTGCGGCTCACGCCAGGAGTTCAAAGCATGCCTGCGAGTGTAGTTCTGGCCCTTTAGTTCTTTTGGATCGTTGTTGTCTCTTATGTCGACGTCCTTGGTCTGTTTGTTGTATCATTTGTTGATGTGTACTGTAACTTTTGTGTGCAGTACATTGCTTTAT
>NC_139839.1:7961514-8001514 GCF_963691815.1 Echiichthys vipera
CACAATGACACAGGTGTGCGTCCACCTACACACTGTTTGGACCTTGTTGTTATGGCGCTGCTGAGACAGTTTCCTTAAAGCACAGTGACAAAGTGCTTTCAGTGCTTTTAAAGGCCAGCTGACATTACGCACTACCGTTTGACTCATTTTTTTTATCTTGAAATACAATCAGCATTGTTCATGTGGGACTTTGAAAGGGATGACAGGATGCTCTGTCCTTTTCATCACACTGTTGTTGTTGTTGTTATTATTAGACTGCTAAACTCTGGGCATTCTCTACTGTGATTATGGGTGCAATTGTGGTGCAACAGTATGAGTCCAGCTCAACATAGAAAATGCACAATGAAGTAGAGACACTTTTAATGTTCTTGACCAAAGATAATGGTGACAGTTTGCAGAAAATGTGATCAAATCATAGCAACGTAGAGCTGCATAATTAACTTTGAGTCAACTTTATCTAAATTGCAATATGGATTAATGCAATATCCAAATCACAGGGGGACAGCCTATCTGTTTAAGGCAAAACAGGTGTAAATATGCAATTCTGAATTAAGTATTGTGGTGCTGCAGAGACGTCCGACCTACAATATTCTATAAACGTTGTTTACAACAGATCCTTACAAAAATCCTGTCATGATCGTTTTAATATATTTTTCAATAACAATGTGAATAATTATCATATAACCTCTAATAGAGTGAATTATATCACAATTGCAACATCAGTCAAAAGGATGGCAATTAGATATTGTGCAGCCCTACAGCAACATGAGCTAGTACAACAAAGTTTATTGCCAAACATATCACAAATGACTAAAAAACCACAGCCAAAGCTGCAATAATGTGACACACAAATATAATAGTCACGCTGTACTGTCAACAAAGTAATAGAGAAGAAGCAGAACCAGCAGTAGTGACGGTCAGACCTCACACCTGAGCTTCAGATGGGTTCAAATGTGACTTATCAGACTGAAAAGGACAGTGATAGATACCTGCTGGAGACACAAGAGAAGACACACTCAGGTTAAGATGAAAACACATACAGAGTGAAAAGAAGCACAATTGAAAGAAAGGAGACATGACGGGAAAGGGAGGGGAAGTGAGGAGATGAGGAGAGAAAAAAGCAGGAGTAGAGAGGCAAAGAAAGGAATAAAGAGGAGAGTTATTTTTTTCTTCCTCTGGGCATCATGGCTACCTGGCTCTCTACAGTGCGTCATGGCAGATGTCGACTCACAGAGAGAGGAGGCTAATTTTAGCAGCCACATCACAGCACAGGGACGGGCTCTAATGATTGGCTGCTTGGAAAGTCCACAGGACTCAGGGAGAAGTGTGTGCGTGTGTGTTATTTGTGTGTGCGAGTGTTGAGTGGGTGATTAGGAGTGAGGAAAAGACAGAGAAGGAAAGAAGGGGGTTGATGAGAGAGTGACAGAATGAGAGAGAGGAGGAGAGAGCAGTGACTCAGTGATTTCAGCAAGAAACACTCTCCCTCACATGCACCAAGGCAGGAATCTGGTACCACAATACCAACAGGATGAAGTGAATGATACAATAACAATATAAAAATGTTACCAATCGTCTTGCTAAAAAGAAGAATTTCATTGAATTCACGGAGCTGAAAGAAACAGGCACGTCCACTCTTTTGTACACAATACAATAACATCAAAACAGCAACTTGAAATGACACAGAGCTTCAACGTGCTCACCTCTCCTCCATCACATCCATAACAAAACAGTACAACTAGAGATCAATATTAACTCATCTGACACAAAGCAAATGAAGATAAATGGTTGCCTGGATCCAGACCTCTGAATCGGCCCACTCCACCGTGTTGACTGATGCATCTGCTATTGTGAGTAGTTTCTCGGTTGAAAAACGTCCAGTGATTACATCGCCCAGTGGAAATCGACTGTGTTTACAGATGGAACGTCTTCTCAATATTACCCGTCATCATTGTTTCCACTAAAGGGAAATGTTGCTGATCCTCAACCAGCTTTGTATCATTACAACATGGTTGTTACATGGAGGTGGAAGAGTCTGCGTCCTTTCATCCGGCAGACCCTACCAGCGAGCGAGCGGTAGCAACACAGTAAGGATACATAGTTCATCTGCACCCACTGCCCACACTGTAGTGACACGAAGCTGTTGGAAAATCATCGAAGTTTCCATCATGTTTACCAACAAAAATTGGATCTGCCCAAAAGTAAGATTACTTTTAGCGCTTTGACAAAGTTTTAAACTTCCAGGAAGACTGAGACTCACCTCTCCGTAGCAAAGCTCACCACACACTGAGAAGAGTAGCATGAATCACACAGGCAGTGACCAAAAAGAGTTTAAGGTCACATGAAGAAAGTTTAATTAATATAAAAGCTCCCCAAATGATATACACAGATTAATATGTGTGCATAAAAGCAAGGGAATAATATGTGCTGAGGTAAAAAAGTGTGTCCTCACTTCACTTAACCATCTTCTTCATGTTCGTTTTCTACTTCAGCAGCGACGTCTTCCCCATGTTTTTCTTTATCACAGAAACACAGGCCTCTGAAAAATGGCCACCTATCTCCTATTTATTTCTTCTCACAGAGGGGAGGAGAGAGGGGGGAGAGCTTAGTGCAAGAAAAGGCAAAGATATACTTTTAACAGACGGACAGGAAGAAATGGGATTAAAACTCAAGCAGAAGAGGAAATATTTGGCTCAAAATGCGCAAAAAATCGAGAGAAGAGAGAAGAAACACAGAGTAGGAAGGAGAAGGACAGTAGCAGGAAAGAGCAGAAAGAGAGAAAAGAAACAAAAGGGCAAATTCAACTGGCTAGCATCTTTTCCTGATGTCTTTCCAGGAGCAGCCTTTTATGTGGATCTAATGTTTCACCTCTTTTTTTCTCATTTTCCTTCCTTTTAGGAGTCTGGAACACTAAGTTGAACAGCGGACGAAGAAGGTCTGAGAAAAAACATGCAATGGAAAGTAAAGACAGAGGAGGAAGAGAGATACCTTTACAGTCAGATAAGGCGATCTAAAAGACAAATATGCACTGAGACACTGTCCCATATCAGCCAAGAAGCTGTCCAGGAATATAATCAAGACTGGATTAGCACACAGCCCAGGTGTTCTTATGGTCAACACCCGTGACATTTTTCATAACATGTTACTCTTTATCTTGATACATTGCAACAGAGGTTAACCAGTTCATAAAAGTATCTACATTTGCGATTCAAAACACCTGCTGGGGTTTCTTTTCCAGGACAAACGCTTTGCATTTCAGGCAACAGCAACCACCATGTTGTTGCTAGAAAAAATCAATCAATCAAGATCTTTAATAAAATAGAACGAAAACAGTACTTCTGTTCTTGAAAAGTATGGGATTATTGGATAAACCCAAAGCATTGAATGAATGACCGTAGAATCCGTCCACTCCACCGAGTTCACCGATTCGTCCTGCATCGTGACATGAAACAGCACATTCTTGAGCGGGAGGATGACGATAACCTAATCAACGACATGGGGCGGGACTAATGCTGGCTAACGTCAAGTTATGGGTTTACATAAACAGCACTCACTGGCCAATCGCAACCAAGCTAGTTAAGTTTGTGCTTATGTCACATGCTCCGCCGTAGTCTACGATGTTTCACTATCAGAATTGGATGGATTCGACCCAATAACATTTCAAAGTCTAGAGGAGCCACACGATTTGATTATTTTATCCACATTCAAGTTAGCAAGTTAAGGCTGAAACACAAGTTATTCGGCTCAAACCAGAAATCACTCTTCAGTTATTGGTAAGGGAAAACCGTGCGGGCCTACATAGAAAGTATATGAAACAGTGGAACTACCTGACAATTCTGTCTGATATCAGAGCAAAACACATGCAAAACTGTGTCAAAACAAAGACCACACATGCAGTAAATCAAATATATGACATTACTTTTGCCCCACAACCTTTTCATGATGGAACTGGTTGTATTTATGCAAATTCTTTGCCAACCCACCTGTGATTTACACAGCTGAGCCCTGAGGTGCAATTTAAAAAAAAAAAAAAAAAAAAGGGTTTCTAATTTTCACCATTAATATAATCAGACATAGTTCAGATGGCGTCTTGTTCTTTGTGTGAGCGAAGCAGAACAGGCACCATGCAGGGCGCAGAGAACACAGGCCTGAAGAAACCTTTCAGCGCGCTCGCTACACTGCTGCTTCAGCTCAGGACGGATGGAGGGAAAGATGTGTCAAGGCAACAGTGAAGGGAGTCACCGTTCTTATGCAGAAACATTATCTCTCGCTAAACGGAATCGTTCACATCAACAGCCTTTATCGACTTGACACTTCTCGTAGAACACATAAAGGATTTGATAGTGTGAAAAGGATTTCCTCTTGCTCTTTCTATAGTCCCCTCTCCCGTCTTAGAACTGAAATGTCACATCCGTAGCTATTAGCCCAACTTCGTACTGCCGAGCTCTGAAAAGGCACTCAGCCTACAATTTATGCCCCTCATTAGCGTGAGACGAGACAGTGAACAAGTCCTTTTGAGATTTCTCCAAACGCCTGCTCCTCATCACAAGCCCCTGGCCTGAATGATGCGTGGAGCGACGGTGCTCCCCTCCACGCCAAGGGCAGGCTGATTGCCAAGGCTTCACTCAAAAGGTCATGCAATTAAGCTTTGTTCCCCCTTCAATGAGGATGTGACTGACTGCGCTCCGCCGTTTAAGCAGATGTGATTTTTGGCCTCTAGCAAGCTAAAAACTCTGCCCCCGTTCATGTTCACAATCATGTAATTAAAGAAATTAGTCGGAGAAAGAGGAATCCTAAAGAAATAATAAAGGGAGAAAAGATCATCTGTGCAGCTTGTCCACTAATTTAAATCAATATTCAGGACTGCGCACTGCCGTAGAAGCTTAGAGGTTAAGTAAGCTGGATTTTGAGCCGGAGGCTTCTTCGACTGGAGGCTGATCAGGGAAAAGCTCTTCTCCCTGAATGTCCTTGGGCAAGGCATTTAACCTCCAAACTGCTTCACTGGAGCTACTAAATGGCCATATGTCAAAGACAGTAAATGTACCGGGCAGCTTGCACATGATAAATCAGGTTACAGCATGAATGTTAAGCAAAACAGAGCATGTGATTTCATCAATAATAAGAAGTTATGAAAGGCAGAACAGAAATTACCACCCACAATCTTTTTCAATGCAGAAAAATTCAAGCTTTTCACACAACAAATGGCTTGAATAAGGCATGGAGCTCCAAAACCACCCAAGTGGATCTGCTCTTGTACTCTGCAGCTCCCAGGTGTGAATGTGTGTAAATCATGAATATGAAGCGAGATATTTCCGAGGGGTGCAGAAAGACGCTCAGAATACCTTCCCTCGATAAAAAAAAGGTTAAAAAAAACTGGGTCACTGACCAAAAAAAGAGTGGAGGAGACTTAAGAGGTAGGAGCAATAAGCCAATTTCAAATACCATTCTTCATATGGCGAGCTCAGGCAGACGATTTGGTAAAATGGCAAGCAAAGGCTGGGGCTGGGGTGGGGTGGGGGGTGACCTAGATTTGGAGATGTGTGGTTGAAAAACAACCAAAACAACTACATGATTAATGCTGCTCCACATGTCTGCCTCTACTGCAACTCTTGTCACACTTTTTAGCAGCAGAATTTACTAATGGGGGAATAGTCAAGTTGATTCAACAACAGACCCAAGATAGAGGATCAAAGGTCTAAATAGCATCTGACAGATCTGCAGCTTGTTTTACCCTACATAGAGCGCAAGATGGGTGGTATCTGTCACACAGAACAGTTGGTTTTTATATACTTTCCTGATTTGCTCTGATGCACTAAACTCCACCCATCTGGTGCTCTGTGAGGGGCAAAATAAACCCTATGACTTGGGAATATGAGTTGGTCTGCAGAGTATTTTAATAACACAGCAACTTTGCATCAGGTCTCATATTAACGCCCGCTCTATCGAGGTTCTCAATCATTTTAAGTAACAACCTCTCATCAAAAGATCTCAAAAAAGGAAAAATACGCAGTCAGATACTCTTGCAGAAAGATATCATCAATATGTGATGTTCAGTGTGTTCCAGGAGTTTTACTTTCAACTACTTCTCCGCTTTTTTGTCCTTCAATCTGTGTCATGTGCTATTACAGTTAAGCTGTGACTTTATTTGCAGCATCCGCATGCGTAGGAGGGTCGGTTAGCCATGACGTAAATGTTCTAATCTGCCCCTTTCCAAGAGTGTCTGGGTGGACTGTCCACGTGATGTTCTGGAGGAAAAGGGCCTTAATTAAATTTATAAAAAATTCAGACATAGCCACAAAAATGTTGTAATGCAGTAGAAACATGTTAGAAGTTTGCATCTCTGAATTCACAAAGTGATTTGCATGCTGGAGTGTTGTTACTGACACTTTAGTGTTGTGCGGATATTTCACGTTGGAGAGTTTGCTTTCAAAGTGTTGCTATTTCGGTTCATTGCGTACACAATGACACATTTTCTGACCTTTCTGTAGTTACACAAATACTGTGTTTGGATGACGGTGGTTTGAGTCACTCACCAGTTAAGACAAATAATGTAAGATAAGATCACAAAACAGAAGATGCAGCTCACTAAAGTAGTTTTTACAGGTGAGATCATTTTGTTCAGAAGGATAAACTAATTTGCCCGAGCCGTGTCATGTCATCAAAAAAAACGATGTTGACAAGACAGCATCATAAGCACTTCTCTGGACACCTTGCAATCTTCATCGTGGCTCAAACATGATTACAACTCGCTCTTGCCATGGTAGATAGTAAGAACCATCTGTTTTTAGTCATTATAGCACTTTTTTATTCTATTTCAATGTAAAACTAATTAGATCCTTAAAAAAAATTGTCAAGTTTCATCAAAGGGAGTGTTTGCTCAATGTCTCGCTCCCCAAATGTCCTTGAAAATGTGGCGATGATGCTAGTGGTGTTGTGTGTCTGTCTGTGTTTGTGCAGGGCAGCAGAGGTAATGCAGAACTGGCTGCCAAAACCAGATTTGCACAAATCTTTTAGAAGAAACACTTGAGCATCAATTGGGAACACAGTGCCAATGTCAGGGAAGCAATAATGGCGACACACCTTGAATAACAGCACGGATGCTAAAGCCTGCACACACGTAACTGCGAAACAACCACTTTGAAGTGCAGCACAGCAAGGAAATACAGAACAAGAAAGACTGTGGAAAAGTAGTGTTTCTGCAACGATTTATCAGTTTGAGTTTAGGCTTTTCTCAGCATCTTTATGTGATGGTCACATCTTTTTCATGGTCACACTCTTTCGTCAATATAGTTTTCTTTCACTTCTCGTGTATTTATATGTATTTTTTCTCACAGATTATTCACGTTTATCCCATCACCCATAACACTGAGATCGGTGAAACAGAGCTGTTAATATTGGTAGAAGAGCAACCAGTTAGCAGACTGCTGAGTCGCACCTGCAGCCTCCCTGCTGTGCACCCAGGCCCAGCGTGAGGAGAGGAAAAAACAAATGTAAATGACAGAAAAGAGCAGTAAAGACTCTCACACTGAGCTCAAACGGAAACACTGCTGCAACACGTGTCTTTCGGTTTAATTAGAGGCACTCTTTTTTTAAGGATTCTGTAATTCTACAGCTTCAGAATCACAAAATTGAAAACCGAATACCTACCCAACAAACGCATTTAGGAAAAGTAAGATATCCGAGACCAGTTCTAGCGCTATCCCTGTATTGCTCCTCTCCTTCCTTCCACTCCTTTACAAACCCGCCATTCCCCCCAATCATTTCTTTCTCACTGTGTAAAGCTTAACAATCCTTCCAACAGTTGGATTGTTCCTAAACAACGTGTTTCAGATTTTTTAGAATTCAACACCTGGTCTATGAGCCACAGGAGCCATACTGACAGCTTAATACAACAGCTGGAGGCTATGTTGGCTCATATGTGTGTGTGTGTGTGTGTGTGTGTGTGTGTGTGTGTGTGTGTGTGTGTGTGTGTGTGTGTGTGTGTGTGTGTGTGTTCATTTGCACTCGTCTCCTGGCCAGTATGTGTCGACATGCAAAACTCTCCACCATCCATCCTGGCTGCTCATCCACTCGCTGAGCTTGGCACATGGAGTGAGAGAGAAACTGTTACACCAACTCTGTGCATTCCTGTAGCTGTTTGCATCTGGTTGCCATAGAGTTCCACAGCTGTTTCTACCAGACCCTAATGAAGTATAACAGCTGTTAGCCTGTTTGGATACACACACACACTCTCTCTCTCACACACACACACACACACACACACACTCACACGCGCACACGCAAACACGCAAAAACGCACACACGCACACATTAACATACAGATGCCTGTGTCTGTATTTGATGATTACTTAATCATTAATACCTGTAGAAGTCCAACAGCACTCCAGAGGATTAGAATGTATTGCGTCTTGTGAGGACGTTGGCACGTTGATGAGTTCACACGATAAAGGCCGTCGCATCTTTGGCAGAGTTTGACAGTTTAACATGCAAGGTGTTTAAATACACCTGAGAAGGGTTCACAGAGCTTGTCACTACCCTCAGGAGATTGAGAAATTGCATGTCTTGTCTTCGAGAAGTGCAAACAATAAGGAAGAAAAGGATCAAGGGCTATTGAGCAGGCACGCTGAGTTTTACATCAGTTGGCTGCTGTTTTGAACTCCAGCACTAAATTCTGTATTTTCAGAACACCGCAAGATTTTCCCAAGCTAACTTACTGTAAAACCTAATAACATTTCTTTAGATTACTAAGAATCACTGATGGATATTTATTTCTTCTTCTTCTTCTTCTTCTTCTTCTTGTTATTATTATTATTATTATTATTATTATTATTATTATTAACCAAAAACTGGTGAAATATGCAAGTGGTGGATTTACTAAACTCACCAGTCAAAAAAAACATGGTGGGGCGGCGGGTGGCTGAGTGGTTAGAGCTGCCGCCCCATGTAAAGAGGCTGAAGGTCCTTGAGGCAGCGGCCACGGGTTCAACTCCTACCTGCGGCCCTTTGCTGCATGTCTCAAAAAACAACAACCATGGAATTCTATCCGGCTGTTAAGTCTGACGTAACACCCTTTCAAAATAAGATTTCCGGCTCAAAACGCTCCGTTGAAACAAAACAGACAACAACAGCCGAACAATTACAATCACCTCTTTCATCATCATCTTTTTATCGATAAGAAATCAGTAAAATGACTATTACATTGATTTTTTACTGCTGCGTTGTAGACTGTAGACGGCTTGGACTCAGAAATCATATTTTGAAAGGGTGGTACGTTACCTCTTCACAGCTGGATTGAGTGGCTGGTGAAATTTCACCCGTCACTTGGTCGGTGGACCGAAAAGCTAATTTCGCACCCTGTGTGCATTACAGATAAATGTACAAGCCACTGAATACCACCACACATCCAGTGTACATCGATTCATAATCCTGAAGGGTTCTGATTTTCTTTTACAGGTCTTGAAAAAGCGCTGCAGCTACCACCCATCCTCCACACGTTCACTCTTAAAATTGGCATGGCAACAAACACATATGCAAACTGCACGCATACTTGACTTGCACTTTCACACACATGGACAAAAACACAGTTACTGTATGCACAAGTAACAATGATTATATAGAGAGAGTTTCACACCTGCTCAGCAATTATCTATTTTGGCAACACCCATCAATACCACTTCCTTCCTCCCATTGTGCACTGTTCAACAGCCTCTCTCTCTGCAGTGTTTCCACCTATACCAACCACTGCCTCGGGTAGGGGAAACAGAAACTGGAGAGTCGTAATGCGTTTTTCAGGGGTCTGCGATTCATCAATGATGCACCTCAACCGACCCGTCTTAAAACACAGACGCCGCCTCATTTACCATGCTTTGTGTTTTCATTTTTTACCATGACATTACCATACATACGAGATAAGATAAAAAAAAAAGAAACTTTACTGATCCCATATTGGGGAAATGTAGCAGTTTAAAGCAGCAGAGTCAAAAAAAGTAAAGGAAAAAAGTGACATAAATAATTTTTTTTTTTTTAAAAACATATCAACTTTATATACCTTTTGATTCACAGCCTACAGATGCCCATGATAAATAATTGCACTGGTAAAGGATAACACTATCTTCAACCAATTTGTTTATGATTGGAGCACAAAGTTCTTTAAAGATCTAGACTCTTAAAGATGAACTTTAGACCTAGATTTTGGCATCAAGAATAACTTTTTATAAATCACAATTCTAGATTCTGTACTTATGATATAAACAACAATACCCAAAAAGGTAAAACCACAAAGATAATTTGATTCACCCATAGCCCAATATTACATAATCTATGACAATATGTTCATTGATATTTGATTTAAAGCTCATTAGATATACGCTTGATAAGATTCTGAGACTTATTATTAAGTTTGGTCGTACAGACAAATACAATCCAATGCTCTAATCTGCCCAACAACAGGTGATTGAAAATGCTATGCAACTTACAGAAAAGCCTCAAAGTTATGAAGCGTCAAAGACAAAAGGCAGTGCAGAAAGAACAACGAGGCCAGCTGCTTTTATTGTTATTTTCAAAAGAAAATCTGTAATTATTTTCTGCAGATCTGCTGTCACTATAGAAACCCATCAGGACACATCGTAAACACTTGTTTATGACACTGACTTCACACTAATAAAAACACTGACAAAAAAATCGAAACAAGGAATATGAATACAGACATTTCCCTGTCCATGTGTGTGGTAGAACATTTACATACCACACGTCTGGAAGAAACCCCCAGAGTGCAAAGTGTGCATTCATGTTTCCATGTCGATATAGTGTGTCTAGCACCCTCTAACCAATGTGTGTGTCCTCTGATGATAGTGCAGTGTTTTGACAAGTATCACACAATCCCCTGGGGGAGAGCAGGGGGATTCCTCTGAAGAAGGGGTGTTTTGGGGGCTTTTGTCTGAAGGGATGAGGCAGAGAGCTGCTTAAGAGAGAGTCCTCATTCTGAGTAGTGACTCAGTACCACTGCCGCTACATTACATTACAGAGCTTTTTTTTTTAAAGGAGGTTCTTGTTGTTATCTCGTTATCTGCGCCGGGTGCATGAAGGCACAAATACGCAGGTTTGTCTTTTTCTCGTGCTCCAAACCATTAACCATAAGACAGAATATGTGCTGCCTGTGTGTGCACTGTATGTCCTTATGACTTCCAGTTTGTCTACAAAATGTTCCTCAATTGCTGCCCTCAATTAAACTGAGATAAAAACGGCAATACAAAAGAACGGAAGCATGCTGTGTCCTCCTTCCACCAAGTGAAGCTCTCTTCACCACTTCTGAGAAAACCGGAGACTTGCAAAGGCGCAAGTAGAGATGGCTCATTTTTAGAAAAGAGCTACGTTGTCATTACAAGTCCGTAGTGTTTCACTACACCTCCCTTAACCAAGGGTGAGTATCATTCAAACTTTGTGACCTACTGTTCAATTTTCTTCCTAGTAGGGACACACTGATGAGGACGTTATCACTCTAAAACTTACTTTTATGTTATTGAAAATAACTTTTCTCAGATACTTAGTCAATATACTCCATATCAAGCTTCAAATCATGTTGAAATTAATGTTTAAAATAAGAAACTACAAAATATACCATGGGTTTCAATCCCAGTCCATCAACAAACTTAGCACTGATAAGCAACATTAGCTTACAGTCTTTTTTCCACCAATGACACTTTTATTTTTTTCTTATGAACAAGTTCCCATGCGAGATGTAAATTTGACATTTGCTACCGGTAATTGTTTGGCAGATGTATAATAGCCTGATTAATGAAAAGAAAGTCTCTTTATCATTTCATCTACAGTGTACATTAGGCTGCCCCAGACAAGGCTGCTGCCAGATACAGGTAAACTTGGCAGGTGGGAAAAGGCTCACCCCTCTGCTAAGCTGAAGAGTAGTTCACTGTGAAACAAGTGGAAATGAGGAAATTGACCTCAAATGGTTGCTCCATCTTAAGTATTATCATTTAAAAAACATATACATATACAGTAGGCCTGTGAATGTTCTCATTTGTCCAGTTCATCGTTATCCTCAAAGCGATTTCAGTCAAAAGCAACTGGACTTGGTTATTTGTCTTGAGAGGCTCCATCAGTTCATGTATGCACGTGACCAGGCTGAGACTGGTCCAACTAATCTCCACACCAGTCCCAGCCTGGTCAGATGTGAGAGGTGAAACGTCTTCCTAGACAAGTAACCAAGTGCAGTTGCTTTTGACTGAAATTGCTTTGGGGATATACATATACAGTATATACATATATATCTTTCCAAGACGCTGGTATTTTGCATGTGTTTGCATGGTCTTGATGCAAGGAATCATACAAAAAGAACAGTTTTGTCCTCAAAGGCACTCACGGTGATACTCTGTTGTATGCATGCAAAGTGACATGAGTAGTTATGTGACAAAGGAAAATAGAGAGCTGGAGAGAGCAGTTAATGCACAAGAAAGCTAATGTATGTATTGTATGATGAAGGGTAAAGAGAATTATACATGGTAAATGGACTGTAGATTAACCTGCTTTGGATTAAGAAAGCCGGACAATGGGGAAAAACAACTTGACCACTATGACTAAACAAAGTTGACAGATTCAATGAAATCACATGGTAAGTTGAACTTTCATATCAGCAATAATCTAATAAAATCACAATTTTATATCCAATTCTTGAACTGAATTTCTCAACCGCAAACAGCATGACATGGACAAAGCATATAAGCATTTAAAGATCAACAAGTAAGAGAGCCCTGAAGACGTGCACATAAACAACAACTAGGAAGCAAGAGCAGTTTGATATATCATTATCTCTCCTGCAGCACCAAGAAAAATGCTGACACACTTTTCATACTCTACAACTTAAGCTGTTCTGACATCCCATTCTTGACTTCAAAACTTTGCGCTGAACCTTTGTCAGATGTCACGCACCCCTGTTTCTTTGTTCAACCATTCCCGTCATTCATTGCTCCTGAAAAAGTCAGAAAAATCACTGCAAAATATTCTCCTTTTTTTACGGAAAGAGCAATGTGCCCCGGAGCAAAGCGAGGAGGCAGCGTTATGAAAGGGAACGTGGCCCCTGGCTCTTCAGCTGAGGCCTGGGTCAGAGCAGAGATCTACAGTTGTAATTACGGAGAGACTGATTGTGTGGTTAAACTGGATGGAGCTGAGGGGGAGGAAGCTTCAAATGCACAAGCATGACAGATGCTCTGCTGATGACTTGTACTACGGGATGGTTGGGGGCATAAATGCCATTTTGCTCTATTCGTTCCTCTTCACACAAGTTACAAAAAAGAAACATTTGCGCTCTTAAACTTTATGACATTTTTGAGGAAGTACGGGGAGAAATCATAGCAGAGGCGAGAGGAAATTACCCTCTTAAATGGTATTAATTGATGTCTTGACGGATCTTTGTTATAAGTGCTCCACTGCACATCTTTAGAATTTAAGGAGTGCCATCAGAGGCTGTTACCTCTTCTCCTTTAGTCAAAAATCTCCCCTGCTAATTTTTAAAAGTAGATGCAATTTGTTCCAAATGGCAGATAGTTATTTTTGGAGAGAAACTCTTCATACAGTGAGAGATGAGTTCTCCTTAAACAGATTTGAACCCACTTCACCGACAAGAGGGGGAGGAATGTGTGATTGTGGCAGGCAACGCTTTGCCACAACTGGTTCAGTGAACCATTTTCCAACCGGATTATGCCAGTTTCATCCTCGGGGTGGTCATCTGAGAGCACTTGGGATCGTTCATCATGACCATATGGATGTAGCAACCTGGTATTTTAGCCAACCAATCTGTGCCATCCATGCGCCTGGTTGATTTAGCTGTGGTGGCGGAGATGGCTGCATTTACACTGGAAAAAAGTATTTGCTCTAGATGCAGCGGCTGGAACGGGGCTTTTAAGAATTAAATCTAGGTAGGACGCAAGTAACTTCATTTTGTATATTGTAATTGTGTATCCACTGACAGTAGAACGGTCTTGTTTCTGCAGACATTGTGGTGTGCAGGGTTTTATTTTCTGCACAAGAACCCAGCATCAGCTCTGCCACCTGAGCTTGTCCAGAAACCAAACACAGCCCTGACTTTAAGTGTTTAACATTAGCTACTGGATCATAAAAGCTGCAGATAATGCCAGGGTTCAGCATCCCCAACCACCATGACACAATGTTGGAATCTCACCATGTATGACAATTCAGTAAAGCCACAACACGCCGCAAGAAATAACAGGTAGCAAGTGAGGTGGAGCAAAACTGTGAGCTTGTAATGACCAAACAGAGGCTCTATTTCATTAAACACATTTTTGTGCTCAGTATATTTATTCAGAGTCACTGAACCAAGCCGCCACACTAACTCACCTCTGATGGTTTCTTGTGCTGGTGGCGAACCCATGTGCTGCTGGTGCCCGTGTTCTTGGAGGATCTGGACCACGACGTCACTTGACCTGCGGAAATGAATTTGGAAAAAAAAAAGACAACCATGCTCAGCGTACTTAAGACTAACAGACAGCACTCAATACGTGTTCTCTGGTAGACAAATTAGCACTTTGTGTGAGACACAGTTGTAAAGACAAAGTGTTCACTCATCCGGAACAGAACATCACTAAAACATTATCTGTCTTTGATTTGTGGAGAATGTGCATTCATGAGTGTGAATGTTGATTTGAAGTGGGGTGGGGGAAATGAAGAACAGGTCTCTGGCTGTAGATCAGACTTCATGTTCACAGCGTGCATTCAAATTCACTCCAGAGGAAACTTTATCGTCCCATTGGAGACATTTGTTTTGCAGACAGGGTTTACAATAAGGAAACAGTGTAACATCCGTCATTATGAACCAGCAGGGAATCAGTTGCTTAATAGAGAGCTCATCGATGTCAAAAGAGATCCTCAAATGAGTATGTTATGGAGTTCAAGGTCCTTTGTAATTTGCATTGACGGAGACGATTGAAAAACGACGCAGAGATGCACGAAAAGAAAGCAGCCAAACAAAAAAAAACCCTTCCCTGTGACTTTTCTGACGCCCGTGGCAGGACTACCACTGAGTCAGGTCTTTAATTGAAGCAGACTGATGATGATCTTTTAAGATGTTTAATAAGTAATGACAGTATAAATAGCATCTTGTTAAGCAGTTAGTCCACTGTGGTCCTTTACAACCTCATTAATACACAACTTAATGGCAATTAACCAGACGCTGGAGCCAATATCCCACCCACCGCTTCAATCAGCAGCCCTGTGTGTGTGTGTGTTTTCTGTGTGCCAGTGTATGTGAACAGAAGAGTGTGTGTAATTAAAAAAAATTTCTAAATAAAAAAACTACAGCAACATATATAACCAAATCTCAGTTTCATCTGTGCACCACGAATAAGGCTGTCGTTAAAAAATGGCATCACATTGAAAAATAAGATTTCATCACACTGTGTAATATAGATATTGTGACTGTGACTGTATGTATGCATGTGTGTATGTGTGTGTCTGTGTGTGTGTGAGTGTGTGTGTGTGTTTTCTCTTGCCACCACAGCAGTGCAGCCACCGTGCTAATTTTACTTGTGACGTCTAAACAACTAACAGCGCCGAGGGCAGAACTGCTGTCAGACTTACTTTCAAAATTACAGACTCCCTCTCCGTGGGTGAGCGAACGCACACACGCACACACACACACACACACACACACACACACACACACACACACACACACACACACACACACACACACACACACACACACACACACACACACACACACACACACACACACACACACACACACACACACACACACACACACACACACACACACACACACACACACACACACACACCTGTATATACTGTATACAGTGCATACACTATGCAGCATGCTCATAGTCACATACACCCACCGGTTTTTCCCACAGTAGCACACATTTTGCTTGTTTTCACTCAATGTCTCAGAGGTGCACAGTTTAATATACTCACAATATCACAGCATGACAGGAAATACAGACATAATTGACAGCCATGACTGGGTTTGTTTAAAGGATTTCAAATTGATCCCCCACTGTTGTTCTGAGGGGTGGTGTCAAAGTGTGTGTTTGTGTGAGAGCGAGAAGGAGACCCTGTCTTTATCCTTTCAACATAAACTGGGGCAGAGAGACTCTACTTTGTCCAAGACAAACACATCAAAACCACAAAGAGAACGCTGACACAGGGAGAAGGGTGGGGTGGCATTTTAAATCGCTGTGTCTGTGTGTGCATCTGCGCTCAATATTTAAATTATTGAACACGTCTCAATTTCTAAACACACCTAAACATCTGCCGGAGGTTGTGTTAAGACAGCGTCGCTCTCCACCATCATCATGATCAAAAACTCCAAAGCGACTTGGAGAATCTGACGCTGTTGTGGAGGCTCAAGGTGGAACAACATCTTACTAAGACACGTTACGTACATGTACACACAAGAACGTGTGTGGGGGAATATTTGCATATGCGTACGCACACACTCAGGTTTTAATGTATCCACTAACTCACCAGTTACCAGTCAACTATATCCTACTTTGACTTTCATTTTATTCGTTTATGTTCCCTCGATTTTTATTTTTCTATATGCTCAGTTATGTAATTTATTGAAAATGTAAAATATTATCGAAAAATGATGATATTCAGTGATACTGTGTGCCACTCAGCTGGACATTTTTGAGCATCTGCACTCCACCAGTGTGCGTGTGTGTGTGTGTGTGTGTGTGTGTGTGTGTGTGTGCCTTAGAGCATGCGTGTGTCTGTGTCGTAGGTTAGATCCACACACCCCACGAGGCAGCTGCACCACATCATCAGTGTGTGGCCAGATAACCAAACGGGCCGCAGCGCAGTAGGAGGTTACCATCATGGCCGCGTGTTAATTAAAAGCCCCGCTTGGTGCACGGCAGGCAAAATTATCATGGGCATCCTTCAATTAGAAACCTTATAACCTCCAGTCAACAGATGCAGCTGGAACCCACGCCGCACTGGCCTGGGGAAGCTAACAGCTAACAGCTAATTATAAAGCGTAGAGTATGGCCTTCAGCACAGGGTGGCTCAGTCAGGTCTGAATAAAACAGCCTGTTAAACCTGCTGTAAAAGAATTTATACATGCAGACCGGTGACCACATAACAGTTAAACCTGTACGAGGTCACTTCAACTCCCGGTGGCCCCGCCAGCATAACAGTTTTCAAGTGTTAATCACTACATTACCCAGAATGAAAACCCAAACATTTTCATTTAGTTGTTATGTTTTTTAACGGTAAGGGTTAGCACAGTCCTCATCCTGAGAGCCTGCTTTACCAAAAGCAACATTATTTCCCTTTTCTTAAATTTGAACAAGCATTGTTCTTTCTATTGAATTTTCTATTGCACTTTAATGGGAAATCTGATTTTCACATTGATTCCAGAAAAAGAAAATCACCTAGAACAACAACAACAACAACAACAACCAGTCAGTTCCACCCCTCAGCTACTGTCTAAGATGCATATGTGTTTTTTAGCGACATGTATTTGGGAAGTGCTGAGCACACGACTGGATAAATGAGACTTTCTGTACGAGATGTGACAGAGATCGGTGTTTTAAATAATGTTACTGTTGTTTCTTCAATTCATCAAGACTTACTGTGGAGCCGTGCAACAAAAACACAAATTTAAGGCAACACTTGAGTAACTGATATACATTACAAAGGGTCATTTTGAGGGCGAAGTATTCTCTTCTGCCCCATCGTTTTGGTTTCTTATGAAGGATAAACCAATTTAGCCGAGTATCAAAGTGATATCTGAAGCCTTTTTCAGTTACGCAGGGCTTTGAGGGAGACAGAGAACCAAAAGTAAGCGTCAACTCTTGCACTTGCAGTGAACTCTTGTTTTGAAGTTCTTAGATATATCTAATGTCATTTTCCTGTCTCTGCTACCATGACATT
The DNA here is from genome assembly GCF_963691815.1 of Echiichthys vipera. Lineage (NCBI taxonomy): Eukaryota > Metazoa > Chordata > Actinopteri > Perciformes > Trachinidae > Echiichthys > Echiichthys vipera. The sequence continues at coordinate 7,979,440 of NC_139839.1, forward strand.
GTAAAGGGAAAAGTAAAACAAATATATTTGCTTGTTATTGTAAAATGCACGCTGCAAAATGCCAAGAATTAGTCATGCTAAACTGCCAAAAGCCAACAAGAATGACATTTAAAATGAAGTTTAGAAAAATCTAGCTGGCTGCAAATGACTGAAACTATTTTGTAGACAGCGGTGAGAGCCAAGTGAGCTTATGTAACACCGTACCGCTGTTTAAAGTATGTTTATTACCAAACGATTTTCCAGCAGAAGCTGCCAGTGCCGGTAAAGTGTTAGACTGTCCAGATGTTCCCATCATCACGCAGTGTATCTCTTCATGGCTGTCTGTCTCATAGACTATACATAAAGATATATACAGCCCAGGAGACAGACTTTAGATCCAGTCTATGGTGCGTCTCGGTAATTGTCAAAGGTTGTCAAACTGCATCCATCATTTACTATTCGTTTATCAGTGTGATGTATCAGGAGTGTGACTATGAAAATGTGTGATTTAGGTTTTATTGACACATTCTGTACGAATTAAACGCCTGATTTCCACAGACCATTACACAGTCAGCTCCCGGACGGCGCTTTGGGACGAACGAGGCGCAGATCAGCTGCGGGAATATGTCTGACATCACCATAAGCTCTGAAAATAATATGACGTGGTGTGATCTTCCAAAACATTTATTTCAGCGACGTGCAACTCCACATGAGTTTAACTACCATTCATAAAATGATATTAAAAATGTAAGTGAATAGAAGAGATGAGCAATGAGAAGCCGGTTGGAGAGAAGGAGTAAAAAAGCAAGTCCAGCAGCTGACGTGATCATGTTCAATCGGGATTATCGCTTTATTTTCTACTTTCAAAGACTCAGTTTTTTGTTATATGAAAGGCCAATATTTATATTCATTTATTTACCGATTCGGCAGTGCTCTTTTAGGGCGCACTCACTCAGTGTCTGATGTAGTATAGATTTCTACAGAAAGGTTATTTCATATTCATTTTCCCACCACAATCTTTCTCGTGGCTGGTGTGCATCAAATCTGCATCTGTTGTCTTTAAACACCCTTTTTTTCAGGAAAATAATTTTTTTTAAATCTCAGATCTCTTAACGCCGGCCCATCCAAAATACAGGAGTTAGTCATAAGTCAATAAATACGCTGGCTCACGTCATTCCTCCTACCGTGCCCTTTATTATAATCAATCCTACAGGCTTGGCAAAAGGCACGACCACTATCCTGGTGACTAGCAAATAAAAATGGAAACTAATTTAACAGGTGTATTTTAGTCGAATCCTGTCCTGCCCTGCCATTTTGACAACAAGTTAAGCTAACAGTCACAATAAGTTAGCTGGCCCGTCTGACTGAGCAGCTATGCACACGCCGCTTTGAACCGGGTTGTGGGTTGTGGTGACAGATGGGCTGAAATTGTAGTAGTAGTAAAGTGTGTGGAATGAGTTTCATAGATGATCTGGCAATTTGAATGATGTCAAACAAATATACAAAACTTCCGTATGTGATGAGTGTTCATAATGTCTGAGGGCCATGCAAATCTGGGGGTTTTCCTGGAGAAACAAGGGAACGGGAGGGCGATGGGGGAGAACGGGAGTGTTGGTAGGTATGTCTTGCTAAATGGCTGCCTGGGCTACCTATTCATAAAAGGTCTTAATGAGCAGAGGAGGGCCGACAGTGAGACAGGAAGGAAAGTCTGTATGCAGAGTGAACATGAGAAATACCCTGCGGGAGTTGACTAGAACCAGGCAGCTCGCTGTACAACAGCAGCACTGGAACTCACTTTTCTGACACTTCCAGGTTTCTCGCACGCACGCACGCACGCACGCACGCACGCACGCACGCACGCACGCACGCACGCACGCACGCACGCACGCACGCACGCACGCGCGCGCGCGCGCGCACACACACACACACACACACACACACACACACACACACACACACACACACACACACACACACACACACACACACACACACACACACACACACACACACACACACACACACACACACACACACACACACACGCACACGCACACGCACACACGCACACACGCATACGCACACACGCATGTTCCCTGAATCTCTCTCTCCAACTTACTGTCGGTGGTGTCAGAGTCGTTGCTGCTTGTGGAGTATTTTCTCCTCTTCTTTTCGCTCTCCATCTGTCAAGGTGGCAAGGAGGGAGGGAAGGAGGGAGGGGGAGTGAGAGAAAGAGGGAGAGAGAGAGAGAAAAATGACGAGTGAGAAGATGTTCACCATGAAAACACAAGTGTTAATGAAATAATGCGCTGATGGCACCAATCTGTCAGAGCCTCCGGCCGGCTGGCTGCCAGCAGAAAACTGACTTGATCACCGTTACACATTAGGGCTTCAGACTCGCTGGGAACTTCACAATGATACAGTTGTTCTGTTTCTTCCCATACAGTGGGAGTCCTTGTACACGTAGACTGTGAATTCCTTCCGCACTCATGCTGTATTCACTGGGAGCTATTGTACTGGTCACCTTTCAAGCATGTGCTTTAATACTTCTGTATTATAATAGAGAAAATAACTTCTCACAACCGGCTTAATCAAAGACATCTTTTGAAGCGTTAAGCACCAGACACAAGTATTTTTTCTGTGTTGCAATCTCTACAGTATAATGAGAACATCTCTATTTAACCGAGTCGTGCAATCCAGCATGAATGATCCATGCATAATTAGGCGTACTTGAAACTCGGTGCAAAGTTTTATCCACAGGCTACAGTGACCTTATGTTTGAACTTTAGTGCAAAATAAAACTGCTCTTCCTTGTATCTCATGCACAAGATGGACATCAGCAAAAGGCAGAGCAGAAGAAGGGCACATGTTTTATGAAGCATGCCGTCAAATCGAGTTCAAAAGGAAGATTGAACAAGTTTGATAGACCTCAACGATACACCAAGTGTTTTGGTGACTAACACTAAATGTAAACTTTCCACAGGGCAGCTTTAAGTGAAAATATGGAAATCAACAAATCAGAAAGTGCAACAAATTTAGCCCAACAGCGACAACATCACACGACATTTCAGTCACAAAGCCTCTATGTGGAAGCAGGATACTTACAACTGAGATAGGAAGGCCATAAGAAGGGAAGAAGTTGTATTTATGGGAAAAGCAAAAACCTCTTGTTCCTTGCTTTTGTGGACTTTATGAGTCTATACGCTTAAAGGATCCCGAATAACACCCACTTTCCACGATGTCAACAAGTGTAATTTGTTGCAAAGAGAATGTCATTTTTAATTAAATTCACAATTAACAACAGTCGAAAACCACTTTAATTGTTCTACTGTTTTTTCCTGACACTTTATTTTGCTATGAAGTACAAGTTCCACTTTGGAGCCGGGGAGGACAGAGGAAGATGTGAGAAGGGAGGGGGGATAGCAATGAGAGGCTGCTTATAGGACACCTACTTTAGCAGACAGCCCCAGGAACTCAATGTCTGTCAAGACATGCAAGGGAGGGAAGAAGAAAGATGTTTAGACTAGAAAAATTAAGGAGATGATGTTACAGGTGAAGAAAGAGTCAGAGAGACAAAAGAGGAACATCAGAGAACGAGGACAAGAAAGTGTGAAAAGAAGGAAAATGTATAAACAAATCAAACCAAATGCTTTCAAAATGTATCAAGTCCAAGTATTCAGGTGGGAAAAAAATGTATAAAACGTTTACTTATCCTGCAAAATCTTAAAAAGCACTTTTTACATTTCAGCAATTAAATAAGATTTAGATTTCGGGGGTAAGAAAGACCAGTTGAAGAGAAAGATAGATGAAGTAACAGGTGGGAGGAATCAGACGGACAGAGGAGGGTAAAAATGACACTTATTATTATTATTAATATTATTATGAGTAACCACTAAACACCAAATTAAAGGGCTTAATCTGAATAAGTGGTAAACGCATTGAAACGGCCCAAGGGCTCACTCAATGGTCTGAGGAGTATGATATTAATGCCATTAATGTGAATCATATGCTACGACCTTCACAATCACCAGATCGTCACCCAACTGAACACATACGGGTCGACGCGTTAGGCACGTGGGGGATAGACACATAATTAGGACAATGTTTACGTTCACTTGTCCTCTAATTTCTCACTTTGCTATCATCATGTATTAACGTGTGAACGTGAGCAAGGTCCTGCTGGCTGGGAAGATTCACTGGCACATAAAACAAGAACACTCTCAGGGTTTTCCCCACATGTACACCACCTAGGCGCACCGCCGTAACATTTTTTGCACCCCGCCTAAAGCCACACACAAACATTGTGGAGAGCATCTGGACGAACCAATGCACGGGATGGGTGGGGCGTGCAGAAGGGCGCAGCTCGCCGTGGGAGTACGGGGTTTCCGTCGGTGTATTGCAAGTCCTGCAGCCCGTCGGTCAAATTTACAAACGTGTTGCACACTGCGTTATGTTAACGAGTGTGCGGTGGGGAGATAGAGTCTGTGTGACAGTAAGGATGAAGTTAGCAGTAACGGTAAAGCTGTGAACATAGCACTGCAGTTTGTGTACAGTTTATTTGCCGCTGAATAAATGCAACAACTCCTCAAGATCGAAGCCAAGTTCCTGTGTCTTGTTCGCTACTTTCATTTTGATGACAAGCTGCACCTTCTTGTTTTGCATTCGGACCGACAACCCTGCTCCTGGAGGGCCGCTGCCATGCATGTTTTAGGTTTCTCCCTGCGCCAACACACCCGAGTCTAATGCTCTGCTCGTTATCAAGCTTCAGCTGCTGGTTATCAAGCAGCTGAAGCTTGTCACAGGTTTGATAATCATTAGACTCAGGTGTGTTTCAGCAGGGAGAAACCTAAAACATGCAGGACAGCGGCCCTCCAGGAGCGGGGTTGAAGATGCCTGCATTGAGTGATCTCTCCCTCGCTAAAACCACTAAGATTTAGATAAATAATTGCACACTTGGGGCGGCCGGTGGCTGAGTGGTTAGAGCAGTCGCCCCATGTAAAGAGGCTGAAGGTCCTCGAGGTGTTCGACTCCGACCTGCGGCCCTTTGCTGCATGTCCCCACCCCCTCTCTCTCTCACCCCATTCCCTGTCTGTCCTATATAATTAAGGCTTGAAAAACTGCCAAAAAAAGAATCTTTAAAAAAAATAAAATAATTGCGCACTTACATCACCAATATGCAACTAAGCATATGACATCAATTGTGCCTTTGCACTCAAAAAGCACAGGAAAAACCCTGCACTCTGATCATCACACAACTGAACACAGACGCACTTAGAAATATTCAATGGTCATCTTGTTAATATGATTCTTTATTATGATCCAAATTTTTAAAATTGTACTTGCACACACTCGAGTGTCCCTGAAAAGGATTAAAGTGAAGAGAAAAAAGGAAAAAATACACATCAAGGAGGCAAAAAAAAAAAAAAAAAAAGCCTGAAGGTATTTTTAATCTCTTAATTTCTCTCTCTTGCTCTGGTTGCTTGAGGGTCAAAGATAGAAAATATACTGTAGAACGCCACTAAGAGGAAAAAAGGAGGGCTCAGGTCAAGAGATTCTGATAGAGAGAGAAATGAAGCGCAGGAGATAAGAGTCAAGAAGTCAAAAGGAGGTTTGAACGTACCGCAAGACCGAGGCAGGGAGGCCAAAAGAGGAGGAGGTGGGTCACAACCTCCAGCGTGGGGAAGGGAGATTTATGTGGCCGTAAAACTGGGCTATTCCCTCTTATATGGGGCTCTTCCTGTACCCCGGCCTCCCCGCCTGCCGTACACACTTAACTACTCTGACATTTATGCTGACAGACAAACACAACGCTTCTTCGCTGCCTCTGAATTTTTCCATTCCCAAGTCCTGTCATCTTCCGCTTTTCCTCGTTCTCCTCTTCCTCCCCCCTTCCCATCTTTACAATAACAGGGACACGGGGAGTCTGCGGAGTAAGGTTAAGTACATCATTGACTTCCACAGCCTTTCTCTCTCACGCTTCTCTCTACATCTTTCCTCCTCTCCCCCATCTGTCTAGCTCTACCTCGTCTTCCTGCCTTTGAGGAGAATGGTTAAGTACATCATTGACTTCCTCCAGCAACGTCTGTCTGACTCCAAGTCTGCACGCTTGGATCAGTCTCAGGGTTTCCCATCGCCTATTAAACTCTCAGGCAACCCACTTAAACCACTCCAGGGTACAGGGTACCAAAGTTGTTCAGTTTTCCCTGACCACCCAAAGGAAAATGTGAACACTCAGAAAGAAATGTGACATAAAATTGTTTTGAGGACCTTTTCGTCACACTGGCCTTCTAAATGACGCTCTTTACAAGATGTCTGAGGCATTTACAAGAACAGACTATTCTGTGGTGGAAAAGGCTTCGCCAAACACGGAGGATTAAATATATAACAACTTCAAATTTCCTCTGTTCTCATTTGTGATTTAACAACTGAGAAATAGGACAATTTTGGCCAGAAATGTTTACTCAGGTGTCTCCCACATATTTGTACCTTTGGCTACAGCTGCGGAGGGTTATTTTTCATGATTAGTTTAACCGAGCAGGGTTCCATCCATCATTGTGAAGGCTTGGATTTGTTGCATTAAATATAAGAAACTCCCACACCGTTTGAAATGGAAAGGTCAAGGTTGTGAAAAGCATTTCTCATGAGCCGGGAGGCATTTTAATGCTTCCAAAATGCTATAAAAACAAATGTTTTAGTTTGTGAGACCAGGGAGGATCCACTCGCAACTTTAGCTACCCAAGTAAAACTTTTTCTTCTATAACCCATCGGCGTAGCAAATCTGGGTTCAATTCCCAGCTGCGGCGCTTCCAGCTTGGCGAAGAAACTCCCATCAAATACATCTGACGGGTTGGAAACCTGTGGTCGTAGTGCTGGCTGTCAAAAGATTTCATAGATCATCAGTCAGGGAAAGTGGAACAGGTCTTTCTGAAGTATCGCAGTACAAAAAAATCTGTCACAGCAGTTGTAAATAATAAAAATTAATTCCATGATCCTCCACATCAGGGTTGTAGACGGACCGATTCAGAGTCCAACAATGCACGAGACAAAGACAAGTGCAAGAGGTCATAATAGTGGTCTTGAGACTGGACTGAAGCCCTGGTCCACATACTAATGTATTACATGCAGGTTTGGCAGAGAGACACACAGAGTCACAGGAGTCTATGGTTGGCAGATCTGACCATCACATTCTATGCATACATAGATATACAGTGTTTTGCTTTAAACACCTCAGTAACTACGGTTCAAGGGCTTTTCAATTGAATGAAAGGATAAATCCATTTGTCACTGTTGCATATTTTTATTCAAAACACCACTTTGTGCAAAAAAAAAAGAATGACCTTACATGCATCATTTACCGTCTCCTCTATGTCCACCAAGGTCTCGAGTTAGCTGCTGCTGCTTGAAAGCAACACACACTTTATTTGTTGATGTGCTGTAGACACTTTTTAATGCCAAGACAGGTTTTGCATTTAACAGATGATCGACACTTTAGTTTTGACCCGACTCTTGTCTCCACAGAAGAGGGAAAGGTTTTCACACTGACAGATCAGTGAGCCTGGGGCCAGCTGCTGACATTTGGTTTTCATTTGGTTTGTAGACAATGCTAACCAGACGTCGCTTGGCTAAATGCAAAAATCCAGACACATATTCCCTGCTGTATGAACACAGGCCTCAGTGATTATCCATATGTTGATACTGTTGGGTTTTTTTGTTACAGTTGGAGGATAATTTGGATTTTGTTTCCACGTCTGACACGTTTTGGTTTCACTTTCTGTGTGTTAGTTGTAAAACCCTTTTTTAGGTATGCCTGTTATGATAAAAGCACTACTTCCAAGCAGTAGTCAAACACTTGCTGGATTGTAAGTCTACTCAGAGGGGAAAATTGGACTGAATTACAATGATTTTCTCTCAGTGCTGCGCCTCTTTTCTCGCTGTATTGACCAGAGTGGGGAACCATCACCATTGTTTAGTCTACTAGACTCTCTCACAACAAAAAGTGACTTAGATGTAATATTTTACCGTGTAACTGTGACATGGGTAACAATAATTGTATTCTCCTTCCATCTATTGGCAAAAGATAACAAAATAAACATTTATTTGATTTATGCTGAATAACTTCTGTGAATTTTAGGCATTGGCTGGCTGCTGATGTCTTTAGTGACCAGATAAGAGGTTCAGTGCCTCTGTCACATGTCGCTGTCACGGGGGCTGAACCTGTGATTGTAAGCTGACAGGACAGTGTCTTTAACCTCTTGTTCTGGTGGCAGCCCAGTATTCCTGAACGCATATGTAAAGGACGGAACCGCTGGCCCGTTAAAGTGAAAGAACCGATGGTAATTGGAAATGTCACTTTATCTCTTTAAAATCCCCACTCCCTTCATTTTAAGAGCAGGATCACCTAAGGCATGAGACAGACTAACAGCTACTGCAGCTGCCAAGAAAAGTCCCTAAGTTCATTTTCTCCCTTTTTCTTTATCTCCACCTGATATCCTCCTTTTTCCTTCCACTCTATGTCTCATCCTCAGTGTCCATGTCTACTGTATGTGTCTCCGTCTCTCTTTCTCTCACGCAGTACAGACAAACCCCGTCTCAATCAGTCCAGTGAACCAGAGCCCAGACAGTAGATTGAGATATTTCCTGTTCTCCGGAGAGATGGGAGTGAATGAAGGAGAAAAGGGGGGAGATGGGGAAAGACGCACAAATGTACAACTTCATTTCAATCAGTCCAGTGAACCAGACATCAGGTCTGCACTGGGTTTCTTTCTGGACACAAAGGCAAAAGACAAAAAGAGACAAAAAAGAAACACAAGGGTAGAAAGAGAGAAACAGTCTGTGTCCGTCGTCTGCTGTCGTGCCAAACAGCTATAACAGATGGGACAGGAATTGCGTGCTTCCATCTCAAGAGCCAGAAATTAACTGCAACTTTTTTATAATTGTATCAATTTTTAATTCTACTTTTGACTTTGCTTCTTGCCAAGACTGCTGACTAAAATAGAAATTCTACTTATAACCACTTCTTTTACATTTGTTGTTTGAAATGCTCAGTGTCAGGTAGGTCTTTCCTGAAAAGAGTCCTTTACAGAGCACAAGAAGTGATATCTGCTGGCTCAACTCAAAGAGATGTATCTTATAATGAGAACCCCAATGGCTATTATGGTAATCGTCTTCAATTGCACCACTGTTATCTGCAAATACAGTAAAGACATAAATCCTAATGTTTGTGTAGTTGTTTTCTGGTGCATTTCAGTGTACTGATATTATGTTTTCTTAGACTGTATCTATTCTCAAAAAAACACTGTAGTTATTTATTGTTTTAATTTATTTATTTATTGATTTGATTAGGACAATGCACATTTATTAACATATCAAAGGGCATCAATGTAAATATGCCAGAGTTAACATTTTATATTCATCAGTCGTCCAAAAAATTAAAAAGAGGGAGAGAGAGAAGTCAAAATTTTATACAAAAATAAGTCCCGATTCACATAAAGGTTCAAATCAATACAAAAGGCTTAAATATACCCTCTTACATTACTACATTACGAAGTGTAGTAGAAAAAACTAGACATAGTTGGACTGCTGTGACTTGTTACCAGCGGCCAGCGAAGTGGATATGTTGAGTTGGGTCAAGATGATGTAGCAAGAGTGAATAGTTAGATTTTTTCTTTTGTGATGCATATTTTAGCCATGAAATAAAAGCTAAACTGCACACATCAAGAGAAGAGAGGGGGCTGGACAAAACCAGAAAAGGTTTAGCAGCCAAGACTACTCTCACACGGATGATACGGAGTGACGTCCTGCATCCACACGCATGTCGAGCTTACCTATAACTCATAGACACAGCAAAAAATTAGCCAAAACACTGGTAAAATATACAAGTGGCTAGTAGAATTGTATCACTGCCCAGCCAAAAGAAAACATGGTAATCTACTGAGCGACTGGTAAAATTGTAAAATTCAGTAACCATTTGATTGGTTGATTCATTTTGAAAATAAAAGTATAAAATATATCATTGACAACAAATGTTAGCTGTAGCCCCAAACCCCACTGTATACATAAAGTACTGATGTAGCAGTGCAGTGTTGTGTTTGTTGCATCATGATCCTGTACTGTGCTAGCACTGTCTAAACCTGCACTTTGTCAGAGTTGAAGCAGGACAATAGCTGGAGGCAACCAGCTGTCAGAATCAATGAAAACATGTTGTACGAGGGAAAGAACACCATCAAACAGAGAGAAACATGACTATATTGTGAAATAATGGGGTTTTGGTTTGGCTAAGGATTCCTGACAAATAAAAAATCATTCTCCTGTGTAGATGGTGGAATTAATGACATTTGGAAAGGAGCAGGGAGAAACGAGAAGTCTTGCACTTTCACGGCGCTGTGTCAGAGCTGGTGTATGTCTGGCTGTGCTTATTAACATTGTGTTGTACGGGGGGGGGGGGCGCCTCTGGGCTGTTTGTGTTTCTTTAAATCAATCACTGTTGTCTTGGGCGGCGCTTATCCCTGTATGCGGAGACAGTGCCCTCGCAAAACAGATAGCAGAGATAGCGGAAGGAGAGGAGAATGACTGACATCAGTCACCTGAGAAAAGTGTTGGATGTCTCTTTTCACCTGCACTGTACGTTCAGTAAGCCAGACTAGAAAAGAGAGATTCAGAGATCAAAACAAGACTGAGAAGACAGAGAACAGTCAAAGGGGGGGGGGAGATATCCCAAAAGATGGAGGAAGGCAGAAAAATGAGTCAGACTGGCGGGGTAAAAATAATAGAAGTCAAAGAAAGACAGCAGGAAGCACACACTGACAGAGCCAGACACAAACGCCCTGCTCGTCTACACAAAAAACTAAATTACATCTCAACACACAAATCTGCAGCTCATATAAATAACTCAGTACTGTAAAACAAGCAGAGGAATACATAAAGCCCTAATATAAAGATCCACCTTAAACTTTAAGCGCCGTACATCCTGCTGTGAAAATCACCGCGCTGTGTAAAACCGAACTAGCTTTCCTAATTAGCTCATTAATTCAAATAATAGGCTAATGATGCGAATATGAACTCTGTGTCTTAACTAACCAGCAACTAGGGGGAAAAGTGTTTTTTCCTTGTTAATATGCAAATGTAATAGGGGGGAACCTGTTGTTCCAGTATCGAATTTGTCTAATGGCATGTGTTCTCAAGGATATGTAAACACACAGACAGGCAGACGCCACCTTGGGGACACATCGCACTGCCCAACGTGATCGTGGTGGAAGGGTAAACAGTCACATACAATTTGGAAAAACATAAATCGGCGAAGCAGGTTAAAAACACACACATATACACACTGTACCAGTTGCCGCTGCCCTCTGGCCAAGCTACATTACATTAAAGAGCTGTGTGACTGAGTGGTGCTCTCACATGCATGGCTCACATCAGCCAGGGGGCAATGAATGGCAGCCAGACAATGCACAGTGAGTGCACACACACATGCACACACCCACACACTCACATGTACAAACAAAACGGAGGAAATGCCCAACGGCGTGGCTAATAACTGAACCAGCAGGATTTGGTGCGATTGATCGGAAGATAATTATCGTTCTGCTGAAGGTGAAGAAGTAAACATCAGCCAAGAACGCCTGAACCAGTCTGGCTTACTTTAGTCCAGATTAGTGATTTAAATGTAATCTAGTCTAGATAACTCTAGCACAGTACATTAGTGTTTACTTTCAAAGGCCCTGCGCACCCACACAGGTGTTCTCAATTACTCTGCTTGGTTACACTTGTAGTCAGGTTAAAGCTGGGTGAAGCTCCATTACATAACATAAACTCTATGTACACATAAGAATAACAATGGGTAATTTGTCCTAATGGGTGTGACAAAACCAACAGAAGAGGGAGGGAGATGCCAATCAAACCCACTCTATACACACCCACAAAGTCCTGGGAAGAGGTATAATCAAGCAAACCCAATGACAATACCTGTGTTAGTAGACTATGGATGTGTAGAGCCCCAGAGAAGCACAGCAACACCTTTAATGTCCGGCAGGAGTTTAAGTACCTCCTTCAGGAAGACTCCTGTCTTCCTGAAGGAGGTAAACACACCTTCAGGGTTTACATGCTTGTTTCTCTCCTCTGCTCACGCTGGGGCTTCAACTACTCTGTTTCAGCATTCACCATTTCCACTGCACGCGTCATACCCCCAAAGCACCGCCATCTTTGATTGGTGTCCATGCCTCTTTCTATAGCCTTGGTTATAATCAAGCAGTCTGAGCAGCCTGTTGAAAGGCGGATATTACCTTCCTGATTTACACTGCTCACCAAACACCTCACCGCACCACACCATCAATTCCACTTCATCGATCAATGCCTCTGGGCAAAAATCCTGCACATTTAACTTAACCTTTAATTTAACACCGAAGAAAGGTAAAGAACATAAATAACCAAAAACTCAAACCTGAAATTTAAATCTGGCTCAGACAAAACATATCCATACTGGGCCTGTGAATGTTCTCATTCGTCCAGGTCATCGTTATCCTCAAAGCAATTTCAGTCAAAAACAACTGGACTGGTTGTTTGTCTAGGAAGACGTTTCACCTCTCATCCAAGAGGCTTCATCAGTTCATGTACGCATCTGACCAGGCTGGGACTGGTCCAACATACTGGGTTTAGACAGCCTCCTCCAGCTCCAGTAAGTTGCATCCATGCACAGTTTAGCGCCAACCCAAAACATTTACAATAAGACAAACATTGAGATGGTTGACTAATGCATGCTGGGAAAACTAAGTCACCTGGGGAGCTAATTAATTACTGACTATGACACTGCCAAGAGCATTGTGTCTGAGTGCTTAAAAGAGGAAACAATTCTCTAAAATGTGCAACAGAACAGGCCTGAAAAAAAAAAGTTGTACCTGGACACCATACTGCAGGTGGGAAAGAAAATCATGTGTCAGCTGTTTTACCAGTTAACAGGATCTCTAACACACACACACACACACACACACACACACACACACTTGTGCTATTAAAGTAGGGTAAGCTTCAGCACAGAAACCCTGCCTGGATGTTGGAGGGAAAAAAGTCGGTTGAAAGCTGCTCAAAGACTAATAGTGTATACTTGATACATGCCTGTTTCATTGTGCTCACACTCACAGCATGTTTATAGCAGCTTATTCACACTCCGGAGCATTTCCTCCTTTTAGCTTTGCTCATTTGGGCAGGTGAGAACAATGCCAGTCAAGCCGAGGGAAGCTGCACCTTAAAAGTCTCCCTCAGTAATCCAAGTCAACTGTGATGTGATTAAATAGTACATGACATAATCCAGTCCTGACGGCAGGTCAAATGTATTTAAACTGGACAAGCTTAACCCTCACTTGGCATGTGTTTAATTGTCTTGATCTGTTGAGTAAACACACCCTTAATGTTAGCTTCTGTACACAGCACAGTGTTGAGCACAGTTACGACGCAAGAAAGTCAGGGCGTCTCCCTAACCTCTTGACTCCCTCACACAGAGTGTATGTTAGCACAGGCTTTGACACTAAAAAAAATATTTGGGCGTGGAGAAACATCTGAGCCCGGAAGGTGTTAGAGATAGGACAGTTGTGCAGAATTTGATTTCTCATCAATGAAAGAAAAAGAAAGAAAACAATCCTTTCTTGTTTCATTTCTTTTGATGTCACACACACACACACACACACACACACACACACACACACACACACACACACACACACACACACACACACACACACACACACACACACATCCTATATACATGCATTAAGAGAGATGTCAGATCAAGAGGGCTTCATTTCTTTTTATGACACACACACGCACACACTCTCACACACACACCCACACACACACACACACACACACACACACACACACCTATATACATCCTATATACATGCATTAAGAGAGATGTCAGATCAAGAGGGCTTTCCCATGAGGAAGCACCTAGAGCAGTTAGGAGTTCGGTGCCTTGCTCAAGAGCATGTGCCGGGGAGGTGAAATGGCACCTCTCCAGCCACCAGTCCACGCTCCATTCATGGACTTGAACCGACGACCTTTCGGTTCCGTAAGTACTAATAAAGCAATCATATGAATGTGGATGGAAGATAAGGGTTGACAAATGTTCACACCACATGTACGCATTCTGCAGAGCAACACAAGGAACAGGTTTATCCCTTCAGCTTTATTAGTGCAGCCACAGAAGCTGAAGTCAGTGTCATTATCAAGTGTGCAGGTGGCACTGCGGATGGAAATTGGAAATAAAGTGTCATTTTAGAACATCTTGGCAGCAGCATATGCTCTACCTGAGGCAAGAATGAATGTGCTAAAAAGTATTGCACTTCAGTCCAAAACCTAAATGAGATTCCATCTACGGGGGTAGATGGGGGTCACATGGAGAAGATGGAGCCAGCTAAGGTTTGGAGGATTTGCTTTAAATATTACTTAATCTATTATCAAAACTGTGGGCAATTGTTTAGTCAACTGACTAATGGTTTCAGCACTAAACTGGCAGCTGATTGAACCATTACCGTGTTATCGGTCAGTGTTAGAGAGAGGAGTGAAACAGACATGTATTTGTACAAATATCTGTCAAAGATTATTCATGTTAACAAATCTGGTCAATTCAGAAAGAAAGAGACGTGACGTTTGCCTGAATTTGTGTCTGTCTGTCCTCAAGTTTCCAAATCTGTCTGTCTGGCTGCATCCCATTTGTCATTCTGTCCATCTGTCTGTCTGCCTGTAATCTTACCATCTGTCTTTCTGTCTGTCTGACTGCTTGACTCTTTGCCTTTCTGCCCATCTACCCGTTTGCCCACCATCTGTTTGTCTGTCTGCAAGTATGTCGCCCCTCTGTCTGTGAGTCTGTCTGTCTGTCTGTCTGTCTGTCTGTCTGTCCTCTCCCTCAGTCAGCCGTGTAGACTTCAGCAGAAACACTGTTGTGGTTCGGTGTCTTTTTTCAGCACTTTGCAGCACTTAAGGTCAGCACACTACAACGGTTGCCATGATGGTGATCTATTATTAAGAGACTGTAGCGGCAGAGACCCAGTGGGCAACACACGCACACACACAAACGCACAAACGCGCACACGCACACACACGCACACACACAGTATATATATTATATACTGTACGTTTACACACACATAGTATTCTCTTGAGATGAGTAGGCAGCCTGCCTGTCAGGATATTTAAGTGACTGTTGGAATATCTGGACACACACACACACACGCAGACACACAGATAGAGATGAAGGCAGGTATTTGTTTTTTTATGTATATAGCACAATAAGCATTTTAAAGGCACATGAATAGTGGTAATGGAAAAAGTACTCTGTAGCTCCAGTGCATACTTTCACACACTAAAATGAAACAAGCATCAACAACAACAATCAGTGGAAGTGAAGCCGTTTGCCAATCAGCACTCACAAACACACACACACACCCACTCACAAACACACACACACATGAAACTGGCCAGTGCTCAGAGCTCCTTGAGGAGCCAGAGGTCAGTCAGTTTGATAAAGAATCCTTGCATATAAATTGCTTCATAACAAACCATCTCTCTGAGGCAGTGCTACATTCTGTGTGTACATGTGTGTGTGCGTGTGTGCGTGTGTGCGTGCGTGTGTGTGTGTGTGTGTGTTGATTGAACAGACTAAGACCTGTCTGGGAAACGAAAGCCTAAAAAAAAAAGTCTAAAAAGCCTTTGGCAACAACCATACCAGGAAAACAGAGCTGCTCTCTCTTCACTTCTTCTCTTCTTTCTTTACATCACTTCTCACTTCTCCACCTCCAACCTCGGACTACCTCCCTTATCTCTTTCTATCACCATATCTCTCCTTGACTGCTGCTCTCTACATCCTCCTCAGTCATTTGTCCGTCATCTTTTCTCCACATTTCCCTCTATTACCTCTTTGCCTCTCACTCTCTCTCACCTGTCACCCACTTCCGTCCTTTCTTCCTCCCTGTTTATTCTCATCTCTCTCACTGACACTGAATATTTCCTCTTCTTCGTGGGGAAAAATGACAAGCATGATGAGATGGGATGGATAGGAGAGTGTGTGTGTGTGTGTGTGTGTGTGTGTGTGTGTGTGTGTGTGTGTGTGTGTGTGTGTGTGTGTGTGTGTGTAGCACCACTTGCCTGTGCAGTACTAATGCTGTGTGTACAAGCAAGACAGCTAGAGCTAAGGCATGCAGGGAAGACTGCAACACACACACGCACAGCTATTTTTGGACATAGCCACTGGAGAAAAGGTAGGCAAAAGAGAGAGGTTCACGCCAACAAGTTTGACAGACATAGAGAGAAAGAATGAGAGACAGAGAGTGAGAGAGAGAGAGAGAGAGAGAGAGAGAGAGAGAGAGAGAGAGAGAGAGAGGAGAGAGAGAGAGAGAGAGAGAGAGAGAGAGAGAGATGGGAAAAATAGGGCAAGTATTATGAATGAGCTCAAAGAATCAAAATGTCAGGGTGTGTGTGTCTTGGAATTTGGCATGTGTGATGTCAGGTATAAAGTATTTACCCCAACATCAAACACACACACACAAACGCACACACAGATGATGCATACGCTCACCAAGAGAAAAAGGAAAGAAAAAAATACATTTGACGCACATCACACACATCAAACATCCTCATCAGGACCATGCTAACAGGTGTGCAAGAAAGAAGAAAGCAACCTACTCACACGGCCAGACATGAAAGCTTAAAACACACACACACACACACACACACACACACACACACACACACACACACACACACACACACACACACACACACACACACACACACACACACACACACACACACACACACACACACACACACACACACACACACACACACACACACACACACACACACACACACACACACACACACACACACACACACACACACACCTCTTGCTAAGTATACAGGTATAGATAAAATAGGCAGATATCATCCGTCAACACTCACTTCAAAGGGAAGAGGAAACAGGAAACAGGAAACAGTTCTCTGTTACATGCCTACTTTATGATTTAGACTATTGGAGAGCTTTTTTTTATCATTACTTGTGCAACATTAAGTCGTAAATATGCTGTTATAACTTATTGGATGAGTAATTGAGCATGTAAGTCATTTATCAAACAAAAATGGCAAACATTTGCAGTTTCCCACTACTCTATCATGTGGATTTGCTGCTTTTCTCTGTTTAGTGTTTAGCATGGCTCTATGGATGGCAATACATCAGTAGGTCAGTAGGTCAGGTAAGCAGGTAAGAAGGCTGACATTTCTGAATTTTAATGTAAAATCTCAATTATCGGATGGATTGCCATGGAATCTGGTACACACACATTCATGTACTGGCTTTGGTGACTTTTCGTCAGGTGCCTTCATCAAGTCAAAATGTTCATCCGTCCAGTTCTTTGGTTTATGAACAAATAAGTAGAAGATCAATAACATTCCCACCTGCTGTATTTAGCAAATGTAAGCACGATATAATGAACATGGCAATTAAACCTGCTTAATATCAGCATGTTAGCATTGTCATTTAGCCTAAAGCACCCCTGTGTGGCATAGACAAGCATAGATCCTTACGCCTCGCCCACACAGGAGGCAATAATGTGAGTGAATGTATCCTGTGTTGACACTGAAAGAGAACCGAAGCTGCTCTGCTAAAGTGCTGCTTTAGCTATATACACATTGTGTAAGTCTTGTTAATTTGAAGATGTTACCTTGGGCACTAATAGTTCTGACAGTTTTTTACAATCTTTTTTTCGCACCGGAGAGAAAAAGAAAGGATGAATCAAGCAATGGAAAACATTTGATGTATATAATAAATAACAGTAATCATGAGTTGCAGCCATAAAAATGTGTGAGACTTTATGCTCTGAGGACTGAGAGAATTACACTCTGGTGTCAGTATATTTGAAAAACAAGAATCCAATACCTTGAAAGAAAGCAGAATAAAGCCTATGAATGCTGCACTCTTGATTGAATACATTTCTGAGTGAAACACATTATGAGTTGCTGAGCCATGGAGCCCACCGACACAGTGAGAGCTGCGACAAAAAGGTGGAAAACCACAAATGACCCTGAAGTTTGACAAAAACCACAACATACAGCTGTGCTTAACTTCTCCGCCAACGACTTCAATGTTTCGCTCATGACCTCACTCAAACACATATACACACACAAACAAACATCTCCTGACTGACTGGAAGGCCACTTAAGAGCAGCCGTGAGTCACTCTCTGATGCTGATATCACCATCAGCATTCCCATCAGCTCTCTCCCCTGTGGTCCACCCGCAGGATGGAAGAAAGCTCGCTCCTTGTGTCAAATACAGAACACTGTTGTCTCCCTGAAGTGACTTCGTTTTCTGGTATTGGTCTCAGGGGAGCAACGCTACCCTAAGCGATGTGCAACATAACACAGAGATTAAAAAAACAGAAAAAATCAATGCACCCTTTTAGCTGTAGCGCGGTTTAAATGAGGAATAGTAACATTGTAAGAACTTAGCTCGGCCCTTAAGGGAAACTGAAAAAACGTTATCCTCAAATGAAACCTCTTGTACATTTCAGTGTTTCCCCACAGGTGCTTTTTTTTAAGAAGGGGGTGTTTTTGTACTTTTCAAAATAAAATTACAGACACAAACGTAAGACAAAAACGATATCAGTTGTTTGTATCATGTTGACATTTAATTCAGGACACGTACAGTCTCACCTTTGTTCAGACACTTGCGATCTTACACTAAATAAATGAGGTCAGTGTTTTCGGTATTGCCACACCAGCTGAATATTAACTTGTGCATACCATGCAGGTTAAACTGTCTCTGGATGCGGATTGCCTTCCATGCTTGATGGTAAAGGCCTTGACCACCTTACGGTATTTTCTTAGTCAGCTTCCTGCTACAAGCAGTGGGAAATGCACCCAAATAGAATGCACTTGTTGTGTTTTTTATGTTGCCAGGCAGATGCCACCATCAATAAAATCAGGCTGCACTCACAATCTTGATGAAGCACGTTGGCTGCTTGTCTTGAGGTAAGAATGATTTTAGCATTGATAAACTGCATTTTCAAGTGACTTAAATACATTTTAACTTTTTTTTTTTACCACAACCACAAATGCAGCTCAAAGTACCATCCATCTTAAAACGACCAGTATATTGATTTCCTTCATTATTCAACCTCAGTGCAGATCATTATAATGTGTTTGTATGCTTCAACACTGTGAGTGAGCAGGATATAGGAAGTAAGCAGGTGTTAAACTTCTCTCTATGAATACCTTTGCGGAGCGATTGTCCAAAAATTCGAGTCGAGACAATGAATTAAGGAAAAACCTCTAAGTCCTATGCTCTACACTTACACATACTGCAAGTGTGCACAGTATGGAAACACACATGCGGTATCCACACCAAACAAATGAGCCACAGAAATCAAATAGATTTCCTTTATCACCTTGCCGGCTCCAGCCACCAGAACATTAACACAATATTTATTGATGCTGCCGCTGCTCCTGCTGCTGCCACTGCATCATGAGAGCAGGAACGAGAGAGCGGAAAACAGAAAAGAGAGAGAGAGAGAGAGAAGAAATGAATTAAAAAGAAAAAAAGAAGGAAGAGGCTGAGGTCCAAATAATTTTCTAACCGAGCTTTGCGCTCCCGTCTACTGAAATCTGCTGACAAACAATGGAGGAGGTGAGTCGGAGCCAGCAAGGACTGGGGCCCTGCCAAGAAGCCAGGAGGAGAGAGTGCAAAAGGGGGAGGACAGGTGGTGAGGGAGGGGGACGGGGGAGGGAGAGAGAGAAAGAAACACACAGAGAGATGGAGGATTGATCTATCGCTCCCGTCTCCACTGCCATCAGGAGTTCATTAGCTCCTGGAAGGGAGTGAAGGAGGGATGAAAAGTAGAGAGAGAGGTGGAGGATGAGCACTCTGCCCTTCACTCCCAGCAACACTGACTACCACCTCCCTGTTTATCTACCTGCACCACCGACTCCCCCCGACCCCCTCGTCTATCATTCTGTCCTCTCTACATCTCCTCCTCTCCTCCTCTCCTCCACCTTCTGTCCCTGCCGGCTTCACATTCCCCATCTTCCCATTTGTTGCTTTTACTTATTACTCTTGCCATCTATGGTCTCAAAACATAGCTCTCCTGCCTCATTTTATTAATTTTGATATATTTGATGGTTTTAAACATGTTATTTTAAGCGCACAGTCAGAAGTTTATTCCCAGCTTGGAGCACCGGGTATAACAGCAAAAGCAGGTCTGACATTCTGTTTCTGTGTGTTGTTTACTCGCCCTCTCTCCACGCACTCACACACACACACACACACACACACACACACACACACACACACACACACACACACACACACACACACACACACACACACACACACACACACACACACACACACACACACACACACACACACACACACACACACACACACACACACACACACACACACACACACACACACACACACACACACACACACACACACACACACACACACACACACACACACACACACACACACACACACAAACTCCTGAAACTCTTCCCATTTAGAACTCAGGCAGCATCTGTCAGCCTGTCCATCACTGTGCTTACAGCCCTTTTTCCCTAAAGAAGAGTAGGAGGTAGCATGCAGACTGAGAGATAACACTCTGATATTTAGGATGATAACAGGAGAAAGTATCTAATGGATATAAACACATTTTAATAAATGTACTGTTGGACTTTTCTATAGGGCAAATTATGTCACCACTGACAAAGCCTGGTTTCTCATGGACGGATGTCTGAAGTACATGAGGATGCTTAATGAAAATGACAGTGCCAGTTCTGACTTCTTAAGTACCATGCATGCAGTTGGTCTTTTAGTCTGTAAATGTGAAAAATTCAAAGTCAACCTTCACAATTTCCCCATAACCTAAGACCTAATACCTTCCAATCGCTTGTTTTATCCGACCAACAGTCCAAAAACCCAAATATATTCAAGTTACCATTAAATAAAACAGAGAAAAACACAAAATTCCCATTTATCTGTGAAAAATGCCCATCACCGTTTCTTAGAGGCCAATTTGGGATTTCTTCAAATTGCTTATTCTGTCCAACCAACAGTCAAAGACTTATAGATATTCAATTAAATAAAGCAGCAAAACTTCACATTTGTATAAATGTGATAGCACACTAAATATCTTAGGGTTTTGGACTGTTGGTCGAACAAAACATGTAATTTAAAGTTGTCATCTTGAACTCTGGGACGGGCTTTCTTCACAATTTCACAGACCAAAGTTTTAATGGATGAATCAAGAAAATAATCTGCAAATGAATTAATAGTCAAAATAATCTTTAGTTTCAAGCCTTCTTAAAAGGGCTAAGATTAACGTAAACAACATCTCATATAACAATGTAAAATCTACAGAGTCCTACTGTAGGTAGAGAGGAAATGACAACATGTGAAATAAGCGTAAAGGAAACAAAGCATAAGCTTGGTGCCATATGCTAATAATATCACTGTCAATTTTGTGGTAACAACGCGGAATTTACTGTGAACTACCACATAATGTGGATCATTCATTTCAACTGAAAATCCCTCTGCTGCACCAGAATGCCCCACTGCTCTTATTCACTCAGTGAAGGGAAAGCTCTTTCTTTTCAGGACAAAGAGTTATGAAGCACATTCCAATTACTTGTGCAGAAATAGTGCTGTGAAATGTGTGTACCGTTTCCTTCCTCACCACCAGTGATGTGTGCAGGTGTGCAGACTTTGCAATTATCCTTCGCTAACCGGGCTGAGTCACAGTGGCACGGGAGAAAGAAATGCAAAAATGAAAACACCCCCTCTCCCCTTGAAGTGTGACGTCATCTGCTGCCCACTCAACAGCAGGTCAGCATGCACACGCACACACTCAAGAATTCCCTAATGAGGTTCTACGCTACAGCGGGGTCAACGACTGAGAGCAAACACTGACAAAAAACGCACACAGGTTAATGCATAAAAAACATGCCTGCAGCATTGAATCCACCATGTGGCTGGTTTCACATTGCAGAACTTGTAAGACATGACAAAACCTGCTCGTGAGCTAACCGGAACAACCCCACAAACT
>NC_139839.1:8006514-8151514 GCF_963691815.1 Echiichthys vipera
CTTCTGTTTTTGCACTATTTGGTCTTAATCAATCATATTTATTCACTCCATTTTATATTATTACAAAAACAAACAAACAAAACAAGAACAACTGCACTATATCATGTGATTATGTATATATGTCTATTTCTATTTCTTCCCTTTTTAAATTTAACTTTATTGCTTATTTTTGCTATTTTTTTACCTTATTTTGTAATATTCTGTTGCTGCTGTGACAAAAGAATGTCCCCGTCTGCGGGACATTAAAGGTTTTCTGATTCTGATTCTGATATGTCAACCTAAGATCTAAAAATGATGTTTTTTTGTTACTTTAAACTATAACTAACGTGTCTGGACTGCTTTGTGTTGGAATAATTGTGTTAGAAATCAATCTAATCCTCACCTTAGACTTCGTAGCCCCTTTTCTATTTAAATTTCAATACTTCCACCTGTTTTTAAAGGTTGTGCCTTATCTCAGCACCTCCAACAACTGCTGTCAAAGTAACTGGCAGCCACAGCTCCAGTTCAGAGTGACGGCCTGTAGCTGGACCTTACTGTAAGTGATCATATCTCTCCAGCATTGATTGATTTGCACAGTGAACCAAAGGGAACGGTAGGCAAATAAATTACCTTCCTTCACATTTTGCCTAAAATCTATATTTAAAAGAGGGGGGAGGGTGTTTGATCAATGCGTAATCTACTGCCATCCGCTGTCTCTGGATCACTGTCCTCTGTCTGTTATCAAGCAGGAATACATTTTCTCTTACTTTCTCTGAAGTCTGGTGTCCGCAGAGACGCGAACAAATCCATCTTTATCTCCAAAGAAAACTCCCTGTAAAGTATGTGCAGCTTTTAACTCAGCAGATCATCTCAGCTGTTGTGATTCGTCTTCGCACCAACGTTTGGCCAATAATACACATTGTTACAGAGCCAGGAAGCAGACAAGAATTAAGGTCATTCGGATGAGCAAATGGGACGATTCTGTATCAAACACACGGACCTGCAACACACACACACACACACACACATGCACTTACACAAAGCCATTCGTGCAAAGGCAAAGGATGCAGGTGCACAAATGCTTGTATCAGCTGTATCAGGTGTCACTCAGAAAGTGCAGAGAGAGAGAGAGAGAGAGAGAGGAAGAGGAAAAGAGGGTGTGATGCTGTTATGCCCAAAGTGAAATGAGGCGGTGAAGGACACAGAGGAGGGATTTCTATGGCACACATTCAAATTCAACAACAGCATCCCCCAGTTTGTCCTCCCCTCCTCCTCCTCCTCCTCCTCCTCCTACACACAACACAGGTAGGCAGCGTCCCCCGGGGAACCTGTGACCCTCATCATGGTCGTTTCGGTGAGGTAATGAAATTTACTGCTGATTGCACACGCTGTTTATTTATGAAGCAGATCCACCCAGATCTGGGTCACAGAGTAGTTTTACAGCTGCAGAGCATTTGCGATTCCTTTTGATACACGGTGAAAGGTGCCACATCTATCAATTTCAATCAGGATTACTAACTGATGAGTCAGTTGCTGCCGGTCTTAACAGTAAATGGACTGTATTTATGAGATAACACAGAACAAAAGCATAAATAACACCAGACCAAAAACATTCTGCCTTGTTCAAAACACCATAAATTGCGATATAGAAGACACCTTTTTTGTGTATTACTGTTTATAAGTTGCGGTTTGCAGGGGTGTTGAACTGGACTGCACTATACTGGAAAGTGTTTCTCCATCACGCTGCAGTGAGTCAGTTTCAAAATTGAATTCAGACATCATTAAACTTGTTATTTACACTTTTCATTTTCCTACTGGGACATGTCACAATGTCTTCTGTGAAAAAAGCTTGTATTTGTGCACGATTCCCACACTACCACAGTTGTCAATCGTCAAGTCCGTTTTAATTGTACAGAACCGTATCTGTAGTGTTTTTCGTAGCATGTAAATGACCACAACAAATGAATTGTGCTGCAAATGGATGTGAGTACCTCTGTGACGGTGTCATGGTGCATTATGTGTAGCATGTCATGTACCTTGGTGAAACTGAAAATACCATCACACGAACATGACTTTTCAATGCTTGTCTGCTCCTCATATTTGAGCCATATAGTGGCAGTAACACAGTTGTGCCAAAAAGCCCAAAGAGGACAAATAGCCCTACCAAATGTGTGATTCCCATCACGTTGATTTCCCTTAATCACCTTGGGACTTTGGAGTCGATTTGGTTTTGAAGTACCACAGTCAAGTTAATTAATTCCAAACATTTTCATCTCTTTCCTTTTCTTGTTTTTCACGGGACATAAACTCTTGTCAGTGTAACTTGCTGGTAATATCAATCACAATCACTCTCCCACCGCGACACTAACAACAACAACACGCATACACACACACACACACACACACACACGCAGCATGAGCCGGCATTACGCATTTTTTCCATGACATAGGTTGCATTTGATTTTCATAACCACACGTTCCAGGAAATAAGATCAATATGTGAATACAGAGATGACAGTATTCATTTAGAGGCAGCTGTGTGGTGGTGTGTACTGAGGAGATGCACGCACTGTGTCATGGCCCCAATATCCATGTCAACATCAATTAGGCCAGTAGATGGGTATATATGTTCATGTTTTAAACAATGGGGCAGGATTCAGGGACCTGAAATAGCTGGCAGGCCCTACTGCTCCAGCATCCCTACATGTCACGAGCACTAGTTTTAATTAGTCTGGGTCCCAGGGTGACAGGCCACATTTATCACTTGGGTCCCAAACCTAAAAGTTTAAGCATCCTTCCTCTATGAGAAGCTAAAGTTAATGCAAGGTCAAGTGCAGCCTAATTCTGATAGTCCTGCTCTAGACTACTGTGTATTTCCCAACAAGTTTCCAAGACGCTCTTCCTGTTTAGTGGTTGGTGGTCCTTTACCCTGTGTATACTCGTACTCACAACTAAAATAGCTGTAGTGTGTGGTCATAATTTAACATTATAGGATTTATCTCATGTAAAATGATGCTAAATATATATGAAAGTTTATTTTCTGACCTTTATTTAACAAGAAGTCTCTGAACATTGACATGTCACACATAACCAACACTCACAGAATGAGGAAGAGTGCATGAAACAATAATAATAAAAAAAAAACACATTGAAAACTATGAGATGTTATCTATTTCATGTGAAGCTTAGCTCATTTCAGTGGAATCAAGAAGCAGCTTGTTATAAAAGGATCATGTGGCATGAGAGTGGGTGCACACAGGAAATAATATAAACAGAAATACCGGAACATACAGAACAGGAAGTATGATGTAATGCATTTTTACAGTGATAATAATACCACTTTTATATGTTGTCACGCTGAAGCATGATTCCGTTGAGGTTAAGTTACGCCTCGGCACAAAGATGACTTTATAAGGGTTAGAGAAATATCATGGTTTTGGTGAAAATAACTACCTGGTTAAAGGTCCCATATTATGCTCATTTTCAAGTTCATACTTGTATTCTTTGTTTCTACTAGAACTTGTTAACATGCTTTAATGTTCAAAAACACTTCTTTTCCCCATGCTGTGTCTGAATATACCTGTATTTACCCCCTGTCTGAAACACACCATTTTAGCGTTCTCTTTAAGCCGCCCTCCCGGAGAAGTCCTGCCTGCTCTGATATTACCGCGTTTCTGGATCTTCTGGATCTTCTGGATCTGCGCTTTCGGTGCTCTCTGTACTGTCATTGCAGCCGGGGAATGACTGTAACAGCGCTGTAGACCCCCTTTCTGCGCACAGTATATATGGTATACAGAAGTCCTGATGGCTCGTTTAAAGGTACAGTGTCTGGAGAAATACTGTGTGCATTTCATGTATAGATTTGACACGTTCACAGTTTTTATGTATTAAAAAAAGATGTGGAAATCTTACTTATTACATCATGGGACCTCTAAGGTTAAGGTGCACCTTATAGGGATGGGCAATGGAAATTAGCCATAGCTGTAAATGTGATGTGATGCTGCACATTGTTTCAAGTGTCTCTGTGGTAGCTTCTGTCCCTGTCAAATAAACATGAAATGAAATGAATGAAATCAGCAAATACGCTAACAGAATAAAAAAAATGCTAGAAAAACAGAACATAAACAAAAAAGAACCATCTGTGTGTCAGCTTTTGGAGGAGTTTATTGAAAGTTGACTCTGTACTCTCTGATATACACACCTCATTATGTCCCATACCCCTGAACAGGTTTACAATGAATAACAACCTTCTTTCCTGCCTCTTCTATTTTCCTCTCAGTAAACCTTGATATCCACGGACACTTTACAGAGTGGGTTAATCCTTTCTCGCTGGCCTCCCCCCAGGACTCGGGCTGAAAGGGCTACCTGTTGTCTGTGTGTTTCCCAATTATAGTTTTCTCCTGAGTAAGCATACATTAGGTGACTCATCAAGAACGGCTGCCTGCTAGAGCTGGCTGGAACGCAGTGTATTATTTCAGCATCAGTGTGTATTTCAGGCTGAGTGAGAGTGTGGTCATAAACTTAATGGGTTAGTTCACTCAATAAAGCGGCGACTTGTATGACTTGGAAGCTGCCCAAAATATAACACACTCAGGAGGGCCACCGGTGGTTTTTCAGGGGGAATTTGAGAGGAGGTGAAAGCATGGTCTTATGTGTGCTTACTTGTGTGTCTTATTGTCTTTTTAGGAAAGAAGGTCTGAGAAGAGCGCATTTTAGGGGCCACGCTTATGGCGGGAAGCTTCGATCTGGAATTTAGTATTAATGTTAGTTAAATAAAACAAAAGGTTACAGAATTAATGTGTGTCTTCATTTATGTACATACTGTATGTGTGTAGCTAGCACATGAGAAATAGAGTGTTGTTCAGTACACAGGTTGTGTGCAGAGGGAAGATTCAGACAGCATCATGTTCCTGCGGTAACTGAGTTTGTTCGTGTCTCTCCTCTCAGTGGTGTGTTAGCGAAACACTTGATTCAGAGCCTCGGGAGCCTGTTGGGAAGAAGTTTTGTGACCACTTACAGTAAACTGACACCGCGTGGAAATAGAATTACAATGTTCGGAGCTGCATGGAAAAAGGATCAAGCCGAAACACGTGGGTGAAGTTTAAGAGTGGAATAAGTTCAAAAGCAACAGCTTAGTTTGTCTGAAACACATGTAGCTTTTAAACATGAGTTCAAATTGGATGCTTATATCTACGGCACCAAAGTCATAAAGGCATAAAAGCTAATCCTAGCTGGCTGTTTTGGCTTCGACGTGTGGAGAATGAATGCAGTATATTTCTCTATTTCAGTATGTTCTCGTCAGGTTGCATGTTAAAAAAACCAAAACAACTCCTGTCTGGATCTGCACGGTCATTATTTCATCTCTGCCTGTGTAACTGTTGTTCCAACCTGCTGAGTTTCTCTTTGGCTGCGTCTCCACAGTTCCTTTACAACCGCTGTGAAACTGATTTTAGGTGTTTATCGAGAGGTTCTTTGGAAACATGCACTGTTTGCAAGCCTGTTGTTTTCTGTTTTAAACCAGGCGACATAATCCATTTTATGCAGGAGGTTATGGGACGCATCTTAGCAGAGACGGATTAATGCACAGGCTGGCCTAGGCTGCAGCCTGGGGGCCCCAGGTGTGCAGGGGCCCCGGATTGGACAGACTTTTTAATTTTTTGTAATTTACTACACTGGGGGAAAAAACAGGCCTCCTATTTGGGACCTAAAAAACATTTTTTTTTTTTTTAAATGAGTTGCTGATTGGATACATATATGGGACACATTTACCCAGTCAACTGCCATCATGTGGCCGGGTTCATACGGTCGGTTTTGTTGTCAAATGATGCGTCACTCACTGTTACTAGAAAGTACAGCGACAAAATGTCAGAAAGGAAATGTGATAACAGAGCACAGAAGCCCAAGACCAAGATCTACTACAGAAAAAGTGTTATAGTTCTTTTTTCTGATAAAGCATGATTAATAATGTGGGGGGCCCCACACAAACAGTAGTCTAGGGGCCCCTGATCACCTTAATCCGCCACTGCATCTAAGTGTGCGTGTTTCTGACTTAGACGACCTTTGGAGACACATTTCATACTAAAGACCAGTTAATTGGGGACAACTTGATGACAAAAGCTGTGTCCCCAATTGGTTAAAAGACTTTTAGAGTTAGGGTTAGGCAAGTAGTGTCTTTGAACTAAATCTGGCTCAACAGTGTTTCCAAATTGTTTTGTTTTAGGGTTCAGAAACGCTGAAGTAGTGCAGACGCCAGACATAAACGTATAAAGATTTAAACAAATATGTAGAGTGGATGTAGCCTTAGGTTTAAGGTTAGATGTAGAACGTTTCCGGCTGTTACCACGACAGCTTTACAGTTCAACTAACAATATGTAATGCCCTACTTGTGTCATAGTTTTTGTGTCCTTGGGCAAGACACTTCACCCAGCTTGCCTCGTGTGAATGTGTATGACTGCTGTATGTTTGAGGAGGTGGTCGGAGGGGTCCTAGACGCTGATTAGCAGCCACGCTTCCGCCAGTCTGCCCCAGGGCAGCTGTGACTACTATCATAGTTTACCACCACCATGTCTGTGTGGATGAATGGAACCTGGACACGGAAAAGCGTCCTGAGCACTGAGAAAGGCACAGTATAAATCCAGTCCAATCCAATCAAAATTATACCAAAAGACACAGCTTGGTGACAAAGTAGCGTGGGTTCAGGGAAGCTGTTGTCTTCCCCACCACAAAAGTCACTGCAGTCAGCTTCTTGTGTAGGAGGTGTTCACAAATTATCCACAGAAATTCCCTCCTCTTCAAAACAAACAACCAGGTGATTTGAAAACTGCTAAAGACACTGAGTAAAGCAGTTACACCTTAACAATCTGTTTCTTCAATGCTTCCCCCCCTTTTTTTAGAAAGAAAGATCCAAATAGTGTATTGCAAAAATGCCAATTTATGCAGCTTCTGGGATATGAAGTCATTGTCCGGCGACTGGATGCAAGGGTATTGAGCCATTACCTTGACCAATATGATGGATTTCTCTGGGTTTGAACATTGTTGAAAACATTTGGGATACTGCAAGTACACAACTCCACAGAAGTCTAGTGGTTTTTATGACATTTTAATGCCAAAATGTTACATATTATACCTTAACATCTCTATTTTCTGTGCAATGGAAACTAGACCAGCCACAGAGCAGTGAGCTGGTCTGTCTGTCTGAATGTCTGTCTGACTTCATGTTGCCTTTCTCTGGAATCCCTCTGCATATCAATGACTTCATGTCAAAACAAGCCCCAAATCCCCCTCTGCTGTGTGTGTGTGTGTGTGTGTGTGTGTGTGTGTGTGTGTGTGTGTGTGTACTTGTGCATATCTGTGAGCCTGAACGACTGTCCATAAGCCTCTTTACATATGGCTGAAGGTTAAAAGTCCAGTGTTTCTCTCTGATCATATTCTTGGCAGGCAGGTCAAGTGCAGAGAGAGTGAGAGAGAGATGTTGCTCAAGTGAGAAGAAGGCAGAAAAATGAAAGTGTGTGTGTGTGTGTGTGTGTGTGTGTGTGTGTGTGTGTGTGTGTGTGGGTGTGTGTATGCAGCAGACGTTTCAACACCACACTACCTGCTTTGTGAATTTTAGATCTTCTGGCAAAGCAAGAAACCCAGACAGATCGAGCCGTAGGGGGGAGGAAGAAGCCTGGGAAGCCTAAAGCTGTTAGAGTACCTACCTAGAGTCAGCAGTTAGCCAACGGCACCTTAACATATTTATCTTTATAAAAAAGAAATTTACTGCATATATTTTATTGCTGTTTTTTGTAATGTTTTTAGTTATTTCAACATTTTGACACTTTACATATATATTATTTTATTGTTTGTATAACAATGCACGATACATGAATGCAGAAATAGCTTACAGGTAATTTGGTCATTAGTCCTTTACAGAAGGAGGCTGTCATGCTATGATCTATTAAATGTGATGACACTCTTTATCATACCATAGGACTAATCGATTGCAGATTTGGTTTTAAAGAAATCTGTAGGGTTTGGTTTGGTTAGATAGATCATTTAAAACCTAAATAGGTATTGTCAAACTTTTGCAAATGCTCTTGTTGTGTTGTTAATAGTAAGCTTTATGTTTGCAATACTCAATTGCTGTGTACCTGTGCAGCCTGGATCAACCAGAACAGAACAGAATAAAATACCTTTTTTGTCACTTTAAAAATACAAAGAGATACAAAAGAAATAGATAAAAAGCTAAATTATAAATGAATAAATAAATGCTGAAATAAATGAATGAACTTGCACGAATTGATGGGACTTAACATATGGACCAAAATACAGACATTAATAAGTGTAGATAAACACAAATTTAGAAATAAATGTGTAGCATTCATTAAATTATTAATAAAAACAGCATTTACAGAAAAATATGTTGATTTTTTGTGTGCAGTGTTTTGCTGGACAGACAACAAGCGAACCATACGCATTTATTTATGCAGTTTTTCACTTGTTTATTTATACATCAATACATTTACCCATGCATCTATTTATTAATCCTGGTATTTGTTCATTTATGCATTTATTTATGCATTTATTAACACATTTATTTTTGCATTTTTTCACTATTTTATTTATTCATCTATACATTTATCCATGCATCTATTTATCTATCCCTGTATTTGTTAATTTATACATTTATTTATGCATGTTTTCACTATTTTATTTATTCATCTATACATTTATCAATGCATCTATTTATTTTTCCCTGTATTTGTTAATTTATACATTTATTTATGCATGTTTTCACTATTTTATTTATTCATCTATACATTTATCAATGCATCTATTTATTTTTCCCTGTATTTGTTGATTTATACATTTATTTATGCATTTATTTATTCATTTTTCTCTATTTTATTTATTCATCTGTACATTTATCCATGCATCTATTTATTTATCCCTGTATTTGTTAATTTATACATTATTTATGCATTTATTTATTGGGAATTAAGTCATGTTCAGTTCTCCATACCAACAACCATCAGAAGCCCCTGTGCAGGTCTTTCAGGCCAGTTGCAGCTCCAAACGCCACCGCGGTGTGGCGCTGTTTGAAACAAGCCGAGCTGGAAAAAACAAAAACAACTTCCGGGACCCGCTTTCGCAGACCGGAAGTTGCCTTTGTTGACTTATCCTCAGAAACAAGCAAGATGGCTAACATGGACGTGGAGGATTTCATTCAACAAAACAGAGCTCTGGCGGACCAGGTGGAAACGTACCGAGGCTACTGGGAGAGTGAGAAACACTGGCAGGCCAGGAGGGAGTTCATCCTGCGGAACATAAACGACTACGAGGACCCGCACATGGACCACCTGCTCGCCCTGTCCATGGTCTGGGCCAACAACGTCTTCATGGGCTGCCGGTGCGTAAACACAGTGGGTTCTCATGGCCGCCACGCCGGTGTGGTGCAAACGCGACCTGGTCAGACAGGTGTTGGTGTTGGTGAAACCGCTTCACAGCCACATAACTCACCTTTGTGTGTTGTTTGTGTGTTTGTGATTCATTCTCTTCTTCTTCTTCTTCTTCTTCTTCTTCTTCTTCTTCTTCTTCTTCTTCTTCTTCGTCGCGTTCTGAACTCCCAGTAGGCTCAGTGCTGCCCCCTGTGTCCTGAAACCATCACACACAGGCCCGACGTTAGTTGAGGTCTGGGTTTGTGACGCGCCTACTGATATTGAAAAGTTTAGAAGTCAAACACAGACTTATTGGCACATTTTCTGATACATATTGCATCAAGAGCCTATTGCAGGTTGACCTAAGGCTGCACACACACCTGCAATAATTTGCACAATCATTGTATTAAAGCCGATGGAGAAAAAATCTATTAGTCCAACATCTCATCTCATCTTCAGCCTCTTATCCGGGGTCGGGTCTCGGGGGCAGCAGCTTTAGCAGGGGACCCATTAACCAGCTCTAACTGGGGGATCCCGAGGCGTTCCCAGGCCAGTGTGGAGATCTAATCTCTCCACCTGGTCCTGGGTCTTCCCCGAGGCCTCCTCCCAGCTGAACGTGCCTGGAACACCTCCTTAGGGAGGCGCCGAGGGGCATCCTTACTATATGATCCTGAACCACCTCAACTGGCTCCTTTCAACGCTAAGGAGCAGCGGCTCTACGAGTTCTTCACGGATGCTGAACTTCTCCCCCCTCTCTCTAAGGGAGACTCCAGACCCCCTCCTGAGGAAACACATTTCAGCCGCTTGTAAATTTGTGTATTTAAATGATAGGGACCAAAGTAAAGTATATGTTATTGTATGAAAAATAAACTTGTCAGTGCTCTCTTGTGGACAAATTATGTAATAAGGATACTGTTTTTGAATTCCTGAAACACATTTTTGTAATTTCTGCCCAATTACAGTTACAGATTAGTTTTCCCTCGGCCAATTAGTTAGCTTTATTTATCAGTAACCAAAATTCTGGTAATATTTCCATTCTCCCTGTTTTTTTTCACTGAACTATGCACTTTTAGGAACTATCTGAACCACAGATGAATGAATAATGCTGAATAATTGGGGGATGTTTAATTTCTGAACAGACTATTTCTCTTCTTGACTGGCAGGTACAGCACGGAGCTCCTGGAGAAAGTGAAGGAAATGGCTGAAGGCATCGTGGTGGAGGACGCACCAGTCTTCAAGACGAGAGATGAGATTATGAAGAAGCAACAGGTACATTTGTGCACACACACACACACACACACACACACACACACACACACACACACACACACACACACACACACACACACTGTACGTAGTATATTGACAGAGAAAATACTTCATTCATTCCTCTCTCTTCCATCACAGGGTCGATGACCGGCTCAGTTGTCTGATCCCTTGTCGTCACGTCGGATCAAGCCTAGAGACTGATGGGTCTCAGCTGGCTCAGCTTGTAACAAGTCGGACCACATTTTACATTGTTTTACAATCCTCCACTCTTTACTGTGTATGTGATGAGAGATCTTTTTTTATGAAATGCAGAAAGACTTTACAATTACATGCTGAGTAACAGAGACGGCAAAGGTGTTTTTTGCAGTGTGGGAGCTTCACTGCTCATCCAGTATTGCACCATCTGCCTGACTTCCTTTTTAAAGTGTACTCGTTGTTTTTTGTATTGTTGTTTTTAATAAAGATGAAAGATGGCTCTGGATGTTGTCCTCATGTCTTTGTCTGAGGCACAATAAATGACTTTCTGTCAGATCACAATGATTCTGGGCTGTTACATTTTCTGTGAATTAACAAACAATTTATGACATTTTTCTGTTATCACGACCTCAAAGCTCTCAAACACAACACAAATGTCCACTTCTGAGCGACTGTAATCATGACCGGAGAGCAAATTGTAATAAAATAAAGAGCTGGCTTTAACAGTATCTCATATACAGTATATAGGTCTGAACAATTGCTGACAAGCAGAATTCTTTCCTTTACTCAGTTTCAACCACAAAAGCAAACTGAATACCATAGTAAAATGCCATGTACATGTTAATGTGAGGACAACGTTCTTTTCTTGTGTTCACTTGTCATTCACAGCTAGATGAGTCCTCTGTTGAGCCCTTACTCTGGAAACTAGCAAGCATTAATTCAATTTTGTTTATAGTGCCGAAATCATAACAAAAGTTATCTCAGGACACTTTACAGAGTAGGCATAGACCCAGCAATTCCCCCATAGAGTACGGTGGCAACAAAAACCTTCCCTATAACAAGCAGGAACGTCAGACAGACCCAGCTCTGTGGAGGACGGACATCTGTCTAATCCGGTTGGGGAGGAAGAGAAGGAGAGACAAAGACAGGGAGACAGATACACTTCCAGAGATGCAAGCAGCCAAAAAGTAACAGTAACTATAATAATATCTATAGTAATGTGAATATGACTCATATGTCATGGCAGTTAATAAAGCAGAATAGTAGAAACAAGCACATCTAAGGTGATAGAATATGAAAATGAGTTAAAGCATCATCAAATATACAAAGTTAATCTGAACAGGTGTTAATGATAATGTAAATTGATTGCCGTGGTAAGGCTATAAATGAAATATATAAACTTAGCTTTTTGCAGTTACATTACTTTAAATGTAATGATAAAGGCTTCAAGAGTCTGAACACTTTTGGTTTAGGTACCTTGAAAGTGCTTGAATTTTTCTATTAAAAAGCTGCACAAAACCTGGTCAGATATGGGCTATATGGGTTAAGTCAAATGTAATCACTGCAAGAAGAATGACCACAGAACCGGTCTCAAACTCTGAAAAATGTGTTTTATTATGTTTATACAGCATATTGTTATAAGTATACATTTTTTTGTTTAATTCACAAAATCTTTATAACATATCCCTTCTGCTTTTTAAGTGAAATAAGTGGCTAGCCACAATATGACCTTTTACCGTCTCAGAGAAGTGGCGCTGTTTTATGATGACTGTCTCCCGTGGATTATTTACTGGAGTCGGGTAGGGTATAGTCATGACTTTATACTCTGGTGGTCTTTTAATGGGGTATCACATACAAATAAAATAAAGAGACAAACGCAGGCACGGAAACAACTTGAGCCTTTGGGCAAACAGTTGTCACACTGTTGAAGCAGGATTCAAACTGCGTGCGAGTGAGCGCGGTCCACCCTGCAGCAGTTTGCTCTGTCAATCCTCTGAACTGTTTTCGTTTAGAGCGAAATAAGACAATGCAATCGAGTGCATTGCTTTTATCTTCTGCTTGTCTGCTCATTTATGTGTCAGCCGTGTCATTTTAAGAGAAGGATCCAAAGCGCAGACTCTTCACTCACGCTGACACACGTCACAGGCAACAAAGCATTCGAAACTGAAAAGACGCGTAGGCGCAAAACCGAAGACGAGCTGTCAGGAGAGGGAGTTGAGAACAGTTCAACTCTAGCTCTGCATTTATTTTCTGTTTTCCAAAATACACTGATAAATGTGTACGGATAGAAAATGAGCAGAATAGAAGATATTGTCGAAGTCAATCATGTTCATTTCACCATGTTCTCGCCGAATACAGTTGCCTGTAACTTCACAGCTTTTTACTCTGCTACCGCTGTCGTCCGAGCCCCGTCACCCATAGATGCACCATGATAAAAATGATATAGCACCACCATTCAAGAAAAGTACAAGCCCTGTTGAACTCCTAAGCTCAGGGGCTCCTGTGATCTGCATACAATTTTGATAAAATTCAACAAAGTAAGACACTGGGACAAAAGACGACAGCGGAAGGACTGACATAAGGACAATGAAATGTTGATTGTGATGAACACAGTATTTCCGTGATGGCCAAGATTAAACTAACCCCGTTCTTCACTTTGGGATCCACAATCCAAGTATATCCTGTCCCATCCCGGTGCTAATATCTACTCTCTCCTAACACTCCTTCTCGAACATCCTCTCCTACCTTGGAGCAGAAATGATTAGAATAAAAAGCTCAACACTGCCTAGCCAGGGAGTCGTGCTTCATCAGTGCAAGGGAGCCTTGGCACTGCTGCAGGCTGTGACGTCTGTGAGCCCAAAACCTCCGGTGTCTCTTAAAATAACAGAGATATGTTTGAAGAGATCAGGGATTGTTCTTTTTTTTTTTAGCTGCATCTGTGGCTGACTTAGAGAGAATAAGGATACCAACTCTAAAAGGCGTTTTCTGTTATTCCACAAAACGTGCTGATTAGGTCATCAACCTGCCCTTACCAAACAGCCAAGTTGTGTGCACACCAGCAGACATTACAAAAAAAAAGGGGGAAAACTTCCAAAGGAAAAAAAAAGAAAGATAAAACTTAAACACTAACAGCATCAATCCAGCCAAACAACAAAGATATATTACAAATTATGTTAGCAATAACTTATTTCACATCATGCAATAAAAAAAAAAAAGTAAAATCAAGGACAAGAAACACAAATATAAGATTGATTTCCCCTCCCTCCTTTTCTTCAAATGTGTTGGCAAGCGAGTTAATGTCCATTCTGGTTTGGTTGTTCTCTGGATGTATTTTTTTTTTCCTTTTTTCAGGGTGG
Source organism: Echiichthys vipera (assembly GCF_963691815.1). Taxonomy (NCBI): domain Eukaryota; kingdom Metazoa; phylum Chordata; class Actinopteri; order Perciformes; family Trachinidae; genus Echiichthys; species Echiichthys vipera. The sequence continues at coordinate 8,020,511 of NC_139839.1, forward strand.
CACTTGAGTTCTTCCGATATAGTTGCTTTTTTTCTCTCTCGATGAGGTAAAAATGAAAGACTGAAGTACTGGGATGATGAAGAGGGGGTGGTGGTGGAGAGAAGGAGAGCAGAGAGCGAGAGGAGCTCAGACATCCACCCAGCTCTGCTCCACGATGGCCGTCACCCTCTTCTCGTACTCCCTCTTGTTTTCCTGATAGAGCTGCGCGGCCTGACTGTTGGCCGGGCTGTTGGGGTTTGGCTCATCCAGCAACGACTGAGGAAGAAAGGTCAAAAGGGATGAAAAAAAACCCACATGTCCTCCGTCTTATCAACACTGAATAAACAGGACAGATTCTCTGAAGGGGGTGGACAATTGAAGAATGTGAACAGCACAGTGTATGCGGACATATCGCTTTATGTAGTGGTGGGTAATAGGAGGATATACTGTCCATGTTGTATATTTATTTCTATACCTTTTCTATTGCAATGCCGAAAAACTAGCAGCTGGACTGGATTTGGATGTTGCTTTACATTCTGATACTTGCGGTTATGTTGATTTTGCATTAAATCAAATATTTAATTTAGACAGGAGTATACAAAAATATGCTTTAGCACGGGGTATTTCATATAGACTATTTATTTATTGAATTATCAGGGGAAAAGATTTTGGCCATATCGCTAAGCCCCAGCTTTATGTAGACACTTTTCAACGATATTATTTCACATTTATTATGATCTCTCACTCAACTTGTTTCCTTCCCTTGGGTACCAAACATAAACATTTGATTTGCTCATTTAATATCCACTGAAATAAGATAAGTAAATATACAAATGCAAGTATCATCCACCAACCATTTATTCTACAACTCTACAGTGAACTATTAGAAAATACTTTGATACTTTGTTCACAAGTATTTCAGTTGCTTAAAATAACATCCATGTATTTCAGTCAGGTCCATGCATTCATAGATGGCATGAACTGAAAGCAAGTGCAGTGGAAATTACTAAAAAAGGTAATTGTGACAGATGCCAAATGGCTTAATGCTCATTGCAAACGCGCTTTTTGTAAAGGCAGTAAAACCGACCTGGATGGAGGTGAGTATGGACGACACATCGTATGTGGGGCTCCAGCGGTTCTGAAGGATGTCTAAACATATACTGCCATCTGCGTAAACTGGTAAACAAGAGAGGCAACATGTTCAAGCAAATCCATGGTTTGAATCAGTGAATGTGTGAGTGCGTTAGGGTAGCTGCACTGCTTACCATTTGGGTGAAACATTCTGGAGACAAACCGAACCGTTGGAGGCTTGTTTGGGTACTCCTCTGAAAACTCTATCAGCAGCTTAAACGTTCCTGCAGAGAGACATGTGGGGAGAGGACGAGGAGAGACAGAGAGAGAGAGAGAGAGGGAGAGCGTGTGAGAGGGGCACACACAAGTCATTTTGTGAGGAAAACACAGATTTAAAGGATCGAGGAGGTCAGAAAAAGCGGGAGAAACAATTACGTTACTAAAAATACAGCCGTCTCGACTGGAAAGGAAAGCTAATCCTTCACTGATGCAGAGATGTCGGCTCTGCAGGCTAAAAAGGAGAATAATGAAGGGAGAAGGCTAAAGAGAGAAAACAATAAACCCTGAGTCAGCGCTTGTCTTGCTTGACTTAAGACATAATTACAGGCTAAAAAGTGTGTGTATGTGCATAAGCGCGTGCGTGTCTCTTCAACTTTATGTTAAGGTTGCACGATACCACAATTTCAAACTTTGGAACAATAAAGTACAAAAAAATGATACCTCCTTTGATACCACATCCAAAAGAAAGTAAGAGTAATTGGCACACAAAATAGGATTCTTTAAAAATAAACTTCCTGCACACAGTTATGGTAGAGAGTAAGTCACTGAACACATGCCAATAAGGTCTCTTTACCGTTTGTTGTTTGTTTACATAACTCGAGGAAGGCAAAAATGTTGCTTCGGTGACTTCAGGGAAGCGGGAGGATTTAACAGGTCTGTTGTTTCTCTGTCATCTCTGAATCTGGTGTCTCAAAAAGTGCAGCCGCAGGTTTCTGGTAAGCTAATGTTAGCTGCATACTAGTAAGTTATGCTATGTCAGGGGTGGGCAATTCCGTTCCTGGAGAGCCACTGTCCTGCATGTTTTAAGTTTCTCCCTACCCTAACACACCTGAGTCTAACAACAATCAAACTGTGACAAGCATCAGCTGCTTGATAATGAGCAAATCATTAAAATCAGGTGTGTTAGAGCAGAGAGAAACCTAAAACATGCAGGACAGTGGCTCTCCAGGACCGGAATCGCCTACCCCTGTGCTATGTTATCTTTCCTTTAAAATAGCTTCAGTACTTTCAATACCATCAAATGTATACTTAACGGAGATTGTATCGATTTAAATGTGGTGTCAAAAATGTATCCAAGTATTGATACTTTTGACAACTTAACAAACACAGTGGATTTTCTTTTGCCATTCTTTCATTTAGTCAGCCTTGAAAATCTGATTTTAGATCTGCTTTTTTTTAAATCCAACTTATCCCTAGCCCCCATGACACTTTCGGTGATGAGGGGCGAGCCAGAGTTTTCCATGGTGCGCTAGTCCTCTTTCATAGAGCGACTGGGAAACACAGCATATGGGAACACCACCTGTTACACCTCAAACAGGATAATGTCAGATGCCTTTTACTACTGGGATGGGAGGACGACCTGCGTCAGATAACGTACACTAGCATATTTAGCTCCTTTATTGGCTCTGTTACTACAGAACATAGACTATAAATGGCGGTCGGCCCGCCTGCGGTGAGGGGATGTGGGCAGAGGTAAAATGTATTTTAGCCACCTAAAAAAATGTTTAAAAGGTGTTTGCTGTATTTAGAATATTATCACCACTTCACCTTACTGTCAACAGCCCTGTTTGAGTCTACACAGGGGAAATTGTAGCTGTGAGATAGATCGATCTCGTCCAAGTCACCAGACTCTATTGACAAAAACCTGGGACTTGACCGTGCAGAACAGGGGAGTTGCTGGTCTACTGCTGACGCAACCGTGACCGCGATATTTTAAAAACAAACAATCTAACTCGTTGAGGCAGTGGTAGACCAGCAACTTCTGTGTTCTGCGAGGTAAAATATGGACTAAATAATGCACCTGCACAATAAAAATAGCGCAGGAGGAGGTTAAATCAAATCCAGAGCTTTGGATAAACACACTCTCACTGAGCCTGCACTTTATAGACAATATGAATCAAAATGGAGAACTTACCATCTTCAAACGGTGTTCCCACAGGCCTGCGGAAGGCAAAGAGATAAGAGAAATACAATTATTTCTAAATTCCACAAATCACCAATGCTACCAATAAGGCCTTGGCTTGTAGAAAAACATAAGCATTACCATCTATCCTTCATGGACTTGATCTGCACAGACACCTTTATTTACTCAGCTCTTCACATTCACAGTCTGTGTAAAGACGCCAGCTGTTTCACATTTCTGGCAGCTTCCCCTATGACTTTGTATTGGGTGAGGAACTATTAGTCCTCTGAGTTCTATTTTAAACCCAAGTTGCTCTAGTTTGTTGTTGCACCATGTTGACTTTTCAATTACTTTCTTGTATTGCATGTGATAAGCCTGCACTCTTGATGTTTTTTTCCTTTTCTTCAACATTTGAATTTCATACTACACAAGTAGGTTTCTTTTTGCTTTTTCAGGAGTCGTTCTGCTTTAAATTCTAATTCAAAGTGTGTACCCAGAAATATCACAACTCTTTAGAAAGACACAGTGAGTGTTCAATGGAAGAACAGGCTGGAGTTGAGGGCTCAAAGGAGAAAGGAAAGAACTATTGATAAAGACCAACCCAAAACTGTGGGTCTACATGCCGATTTTCCAGATTGTTAAGTGCCACAACCAGAACTATTCTGTTTTTCAAAGTAGAAGAATGAGAATGAAAAGGGGGTGGCTGGGTTGGGGGAATGTGTGCATCACAATCACAGCGGCACAGTAAAGACAGCAGGGTGGAGTGGGATTTAGAGCATGACTCACCCAAAAATAACTGCGTTCCAAAGCATGATGTTGTTCTCTGATGGTGCTCCACTCACACCGGTGGGAGGATCTTCTTGAAGTCTGGGTAAGACAGAGAAGATAGGGAAAAAAATCAGGCAGGAAGACGGACATGGAGAAAGAGACGTTGTAAGACAAAGACAGAGAAAGTGAAGAGGGACAGCCAGCCAAACAGAGACAATAAAAGACACAAACAAAAGGAAAGGCAGGAAAAGAGAAGGAAAAAGGGAGACAGAAAATTGTAATGTAGTGATGAGAGCGAAAAGTGTCAAACAGAAAAAACAAAAGACAGAATAAAATGAGGATCGAAAGAGAAGGAAAAACAACAGACAGTGGAGAAAGAAGAGCAACAGAGCGTGAAGATTTTAATTGCCACCTTGACTGCAGGATAATTATCAGTCAATACACAAACTGCTGTGTCAACATGACTTCAGAAGACAGACAGGCTTGCAAGATCAACTGCCCACCCTTCTGTCACATGTCAGTTGACATAAGCTGTATCATTAATGCTCATCTGAAGAACTACTGTACCATGGCCCGAGCATCAAAGCCCCAAGAGCTTTAACAACCGTGTTGACCTTCATCCGGAATGACCGTTGGCTATAATTGTCATGATCTGGCTATCTGGATATGCCACAGGCACAAATACAAACCCTGAGAGAAAAGAGAGGCATCCTGGTGTTTTAATATCAATGAATGTTTGTTTTGTTACCCGCCATCACTGACATTAAACACTGATGGCCAGACTGGAGCCCCGTTCATGAAAGCTCTGGCATCTGTGTTTTTTTCCCCAGGAAAAACAATCTGGTGCAGAGGAGATTATGCGTTTTAACATTTGCAGCTGCAGCAACAGCAGCAGCAGTAACGCCTGTGTGTTTGGAATAAACAGAGGCACTGGGTAGTTATCAGGACAGAGAGAGGAATAATGCCACCTAGAGATACTCAAACTCCAATAATGTGAAATCCAAAGGAACAACGATGAAACGTTTGGCTGATTGATATGCAGAAAATAAGTCAAAGACTGTTTATAGCTGATTTATGCTAATATGATGCTAACATGTCGGTTTCACTAATTCAGGGCTGCAACCAAGAATTATTTATACTATTGTTGATTTATTTGCTGATTATGTTTGTCAACTAATCTGTTAAATACTAACTCTAATTATCTGTCAGAAAAAGGTGAAAACTAGGTGAATTCTTAAAAATAGTTGTATGAGGAGTCCAAAACCCAGTGGTATAAAACCTAAAACAGACAAAAGCAGAGAATCACATCTGAGAACCGGCAACATTTGGGCCTTTTCGCATAAAAAGGCCAGTAACAGTCAATCGATGTTCAAAATAGTTGGTGATACATTTTCTGACTCATACTTGCTACAGTTTAAAATGTACTGAAAAGCTGACACTGAAAATAGACAATTTTGACGAGGGTATTTGCCTTTATTTGTTTGCCATTTTACAGCCCAAGTGATTCATCAGATAACCAAAAGCTTCAGCTGCAAAAATAAAACTACCCAGAGCCGTGTGACTGACAAGTGATCTCTGTGGAGTGCACTACTCAAACGAAGACCTCACAGCAACAACTGCATAGCAACAAAGACGGCAACAAATCAACACACACAGATGTCACAGGTCAACATTATAAATTATGTTTCCTTTAGATTTGTTCAACTATTGATCTGAAGGCTATAAAACAATCCTGCAAAACAAATAAAGGCAGTGCATTGAAATGAGCCCGAGTACTTAAAATACATAGACTACAATTTACTTTGTCAGCTAATGATAATCAGCGTCCACTATGCCTACACTATTGTGTCACATCAAAGGCCTGGCTTCAGACTGCCAATGCATGTAGGCCGGGTCCGGAATCACCACAGATGATTCAGGCCTCTCACTCCTGGTATAAAAGCTGGTTTAATAAGAGCTTACAGCTATAAAACAAGGTAGGCTGATTTGTGTGTCTGTGTGTGAATGTAGATCCGTGTCTAAGTCCCAAGCTGCAGACAGACCCACTGCAATTAACCTCATTTACTGTAATCTGCCTGAGCTCTCCGCTGGTGGAGGGCTGCTCCACTCCACTCCACTACTAGACGGTTAGTTCATGTTACTTGGAAACTGGGGATTACCGACCAATCTGCAGACGGCAGATTAAAGGAAGTAGCCAACGATCTTGAGCCAATATATTTTTATTTTTTCTCAATCTGTGCAGAAAAAGGGCTGGGTGATAATTCAAAATAATAATACATCGTCTTTTGATGATTGTTGTTGTGATTCAATCATATATCAAGATCTTGTGATGCACAATTACGTCATCTAAATCTATAATAACCATATACAATCTCAAAATTTTCAGAAAAGCTGATGTGTTTATATACTGTATATATTTTGTGTATTTCTTCAGAAAATGAGGAAATACTCAGTATTTTTCATTTGTTACGTATCAAATGAACACAAATGAGTATACAAATATAGGCTTAAACATGTGTTTATTTAATATTAGACTATTTATTTAATTACCAGAAAACCCCCTTTATTGTGACATCTATTGTTATTGAGACTTTATATTGGATAGAAGATTTTGGCTAGCCCTAGTGTGGGATAATGTAGATTGCGGGGCACTGTGCGATGGTTTATTTTGATGAAGAGATGAAAAAATTAGTTGATTTCTTTTTAACCTTTATTTTAACAGGAAAAAGACTCATTGAGATTAAAAATGTTATTTACAAGAGCGTCCTGGATTGTACCAGTGAAATGATTGATTCATTGGGCGGCAACTTATTAACAAAATTCTGTTTTTATATCCTTCTAAACAACATTCAAAATAAGCACCCAACTGACACCAAATGTGAGTAAAAAGCTATGTTTGGTGAATAAAATTAATAATGTCAGTGGATGTACGATTAAAAGTAGTGGATTTTCATTTAAGGTGGAAAACAGTCATAATTCTCTGTTTCTAGCTCTTTAAATGTATTACTTTCTGGTTTCTCTGCTCCTCTATGACAGTAAACTGAATATATTTGTCTTAACAGAACAACTCATTGATTAATTAAGAAAATAAACAAGAGATATATTGATAATGAAAATAAATGTCAGTTGCAGCTCAACTTCACAGATACGGGGGTGGGAAGAGATCAGAAATACAATGAGCTGCAGTGTTTTTAATGACATTGTGTCTTATGCAGTTTTATGACCGGGTGAAAAATATTTTGGGCTGTACATTTTTTCAGTTTAGCAGCCATTGGCAGGTAGACAAAAAGTTCATTTTGGATTGTAGTTTTAAACTGAATATCATTCAGAACAAGGCATTTGAGGACATCACCAAGACAAATAGCCTCCATCGTGATTATCGAGTATCGAAAGATGCCTTTCGCCATTCAATACCAAATTTTACACATAAGGAGAAAATCTAATGAGCGTCAGTGAGCCAAAAAGCATGCAGCATGCATGTACAAATGTCTAATAAGGCTGGTGATTGGCTGTCTAATAATACAAGCCGTAGAGGCCTTCAGGAAAAACTCTACACACAGAGACGGGGCTCACCTTTGTGTGTTTGTGTGTGTGTGTGTGTGTGTGTGTGTGTATGTGTGTGTTTATGTTGTATTTTAAGAAGTTTGACTACAGTGTGTGTTGACTAAGTGTAAAGGAGATATAAACTTAAAAGAAAGACTTGTAATGTTGTCATTCATTTTTGTTGAAATGGATTTTATAAAAATCGGAAAAAAGTATTGTTCGGGAACCAGAATCTAAGTCAAGGCATCGGTGTTGAACATTTCTGAACGATAACCAGCTCTAATAGTTGCAGCCCTGGTAGAATCTCTTTCCAAAACAGTATAGTCAAGGAAACCCTCAATATCATGCAATTAATTCTCTAACTGGCATACAGACACTATTGGTCTGTAAGGAACTTGTCTGTTATACAACAATGACGTCTAGTTCAGTGATAAACATCTGGGGTTGCAGAAGAACAAACTAAAAGCAGATAAAACATGCTAAAATCCCTAAACAATGCTGAATCCTCATTAAAATACAGCTTTACTGAATATAATCTGCAGAAATTCTGATGTTTTTAAACAAAAAAAAAGTGCTTTAACACAAAAGTGTAATTTCCCATGCAAGGTGCTGAGCCAAAAGCATAACACCACAGTGTTGCTCAAACAATTACAACGCTCAATTTCTAGACACACAGTGTGCAATTCATCTGACTTGCAGATCAAACAAGGGATGTTAGGCAATATCACACAAGGCTGAGTTCAATCAGTCAACCTTGGCATGGATGATGATCCAGGAACGCGCTATTGTGTTTTCCTTTGCCTGTGTTACAGTTTGCCACCTGGGGGACTGGTAAAGCAGCGTAGAGTTACAGGGACACCGTATCCGCTGCTTCAAAGGCTGTTCTTAGAAGAACAGCTTAGGATCTTTTTTCCACTGCAGGATGCCATATGGAGCAAAGGCAGCAGATTGGGGATGGCAGGTTTTACAAACAGACCCATGCCAGCTGTTTTTCTCCCCAGGACACACAAAAACATTCTAGTCGTCACAGTACAAGTCAGATAATATAATCACTTTCACTTTAAGGATAGTGGGATTGTCTAAATATGCCAAGAGTGATTTTTTTTATAGAAATCCCTTGAATTCACCTTCATAAATCAGTAATAACACATTGAGCACTCCAGTCACAGTACACAGATCATACAGATGTATAGTTTCACGTGTGGAGCTGAAAAGTAAATTAATCGATTGTCAGACAAAGTAATCTGTAACTATTTTGATAATCGGTTCATCATTTCAGTCATTTTTCAAGCAAAAATGCCAAACATTCCTCAGTCGAAAGTATTTGTTTTTCTTTGCCTTGTGATAACAAACCTCAATATCACGGTTTGGGTGGTCTGTCAGACCAAACAAATGGCAATTTGACCACAGCTTGGGCTTTATGAAATTGTAATGTAGATGAGCTCCCACTGAGCACACACGGTTGTACAACACCTGTAAGCCACGTTGCTGCCAGAGGCTCCTTAGACCATAATGCTGACTGGCTTGTTTTTTTAGCCAGACTTTCTGAAGCAGCAGCATTTAAACCCACGTCTTGCAGGCTGTGCAGGGGGAATTAGGCTAAATCGGTTCACATTTAGCTTCTCATCAGGGTCAGTTAAGGCGAGAAGACAAATGGTTTAAGCCACCTCAGGAAACCTCAGCTACCCAATGTTGCACCTACATTAACAGACACAAACACAGCCAGGAAACATGCACAGACTTAACGTTAGTCCCTGGGTAGAAAACACTGCATAAAACCAACGTGTCTTCATCCGATATCGTCAAATAGAATTGAAAATACACACGTATTTCTTCTGTCAATCCTATAGATGTCGTGTGCGGAGACAAAACGTGTAAACAAACGAATTAATTTCACTCCAGTCAAGCTTTAAATATGGTATTCTCTGCTAACGCTAAGCTAATTGAGCTAGCTTCAGACTAGCTTCATCGGCTAACGCTGCTAGCTACATACACACAAACAGAAGGGACGACTGCCAAATCGTTGCGGTACCTTTTAAAATCTCTCATAAGCCGTCTCCTGGCCGGGGTCGACATTATTCAAAATGTATATTTTTAAAAAAGGACCATAAACCGAATAGTGTCCGAAACCAAAATCCGGTGTTTCTTCCGCTTGTAGCCCTTTTCTTCTTCTTCTCCCAAAACAACTGGCTAAGCTTAGCTGTTTCTGGTGACGTCAGTTGCTTACAGACAGAGCTGGTCGCCAGAGGCACCGCCCCCTTTTGACGTCACCAACCACGTCGATGTCAGGACAATTTGATCAAGGATTGTGAATTTACTCATGATCTGAGGAGATTCGTAGATTTATAGTTGCCTGTATTTTCCCAGACCTTGTCTTAAACTATAAAAAATATAGTAATAAATATAAAAAATGTTTTATTTGGTTGTTATGAACACAGTTGTAAAAATGAGGATGCTTTTTTCCTAATAATTTGATTTTACTGTTAGCTAAATTTCACATTCACAAATGTAAATTCACAAGCAAAAAAACAAACTTCACTGTGTTTATGAAAGACATGGAACAGTGTATTTCAACAATTCCCCCCTAACAGAACTACCGAGATACAGCAGAAAAAAGACAAACCTGAAACTCCCATCAGGCATTGTGAGATATATTTTATCAATAAATTGCATTTTTCTCACCAGTAATATTAAAATGTCCTAACGCGACACATACGGCTTGTTGACAAAACTATATGAGATTGGAAGCCCATGTCTACTTTAATCACTAAAAGACGTTCCTGTGCTGATTGACAGCAATGCAAATATTCATCTTAACCATCTTAGCAGTGCAAAAAAACACAAGTGTGTTAGTAGTCATACAAAACGTAAATAAAAATTCTAAAATATACTTATTAACAGTAATTACCTTCCTATGAAAATGTTTTAGACTTTACTTTATTAATTTAGACAAATTCAATTTATAAGTTGAGCAGAGTTAAGTAACATTTACCTAATTTCTTTACAAATGTTACGCTTAGAGGCAAGTTCATCACACATGATATTGTTGAGTGACTTGTGCTTGATATTCAGCAGGAAAATGTACTTGAAAAAAAATTGAGTGCAAACTGTTCCAAGGATTTGATTAAGTAAATCCTACAAGTTCTTTTTTTCAGTGTAACATGAAGGCATGTAAAATATATATTCAAGCCTTGAGGTTGTTTGATATGTAGTCATTTTAATATCGGAACACCCTAAACTAATGCTTCATGGTGAAAGGTAATCTCATGATGCTTATTTTGTAACTCAATGGTTCAGGGTCAGGTATTCTGTTAGAGGATAATCTTTGTCACCTAGAAGAACCATACCAAAATGTTAATCACCAGGGCCCAGTATTTCAAAATTTGTAATCTGGATCAGAATAATCCGGATAATGAAATCCTCCTTTTCTCAGTCATGGATCACGGTGATCCTGCTGACTTTATCTGAGTATTTCAAAACACAGGCAGGGTGGATCACCGTCATCCCTACCTGGCCGGATACGGATTTCCCAATCTCAAGTCTCCGCCTCCGGGATCTGAAACATGGTGGACTACTTCATGAAAGGAGTAGCAGAGAGCCGACTTTCACGTCAAAAGTGTAAGTTAACCGTCGTCTATTGTGTAGCGGTTTTAATACCATACGAACGGCAACCAACACATCATGCAAGCCAACTATTTGAATTGTCACCTTATTAAAAGCAGGCCGTGGCGATCTCTAATTGAGACGCGGCCGTGCTAACGGGAGCTAACGCGGCTCCATTGACTTGTGTGTTAAGCAGCTAGCGGGCTATCATTAGCGGCTATCATTAGCGTCACGTCATTTGCAACACGGCAGATTTACAGTATAAGCAGGCTGCATTGTGTACAGACCTGCTCAGTGCTTAGAAAACACAACGCAACACAGTTTGAGTATTAACTACAAGGTTTGTTCAGAAGGTTCAGAATGCTACAGTAGCCTAATGCTGGTGATGATATCATGTTTTTGTGTAGGCTACATAAACACAATTTGGGATTGTGGATTAAGATACTCATACACCTTCTACCTTCAGAGTCCACTCACAGCCATGGACCACTCAGCTACAACAGGGTGAGTGCTGGAAATCCTTGAAAATGCTTTAATTGTATTGATACATTTAAGACTTTCAAGTAATTGGAGTTTGAATAAAGTGCTTGAAACTGCTTAAATTTGTAATGGCATTACTTTCATGGTATTGGTCAGTGACACAATTAGAAACATTTCTTCATCCTAATTCCTCTCCAACATTGGTGAGAGCTTGTTTTTTTTTGCATTTCACTACACTGTTTTTAAACCTTGGTTTTAGCTTTGCATGTGACCAATAAACTTATCTATCTACCACATCAGGCACGGGGGCGAGAGCCATAGCCAGCGCCAGCGCCAGAGCGACGGCGACGGAAGAGGCATGCCGGGGATGAGGAAGCCTATGAGAGGCTCCTCAAAATGGAGACCGAAAGGGCAGTCAAACAGACTGAACTGGCCAAACGGCAAATTAAGCTGACGCTGCTTCAGCAAAAAGAGACAGAATTATTTTGTTGGAATAAAACTTTGTTCGGACCCTGCATTCCTTTGTCTTTCTCTGTTTTGGTACATGCAAGTTACAATGTTTGGTGAACTAGAATTTGAGAAATAATTGTAATTTTATTTACAGCAGTTTTACAGTGTGGTCAAAAATTTTACTATGCTTTACATTTTTTGATATTACTTAAATTACTTGTTAGAAGTACAACACTAACACTTAAGTGTAACAAACATCTTGAGTAACAATATCTAGGAGAAGTATGCGCTGAGAGTTTGTCAATCCAAGTCAAATCCACCTCTGAGGTGGGATTCAAATGATCCTGAAATTTTGGTATCAAGTTGATCCAGATATCTGACTTAACTTTTGAAATACCCAAATCAGCCTTTTATCTGGATTCAGGGGAGGATTGGATTACCAGAGCTGAAACCCTGATCTTCAGGATCAGGATTCTCCTGATCTGTGTTGAAATACCCAGTTTTCAGATCAGATCTAGATTTAATCCAATCCGACCAGGATAATCCTGTCAGATCACGTTTGAAATACTGGGCCCTGATAACTTGTGTGATTTAATGCAATTTATCGAGGGTAGCCACATACCAAGGAGATGACTTTGGTTCTGCAGTGCGCCTTCCTGCATCCGCGTGCCAACACATTCTTTTATTCATTAATCTTCAACCGCTTTTCCCTGTCAGATTTTCAGACAAAGGGTCCCTGTCCTCTCTGTTGGTTTAAACTACACTTGAAATAAAGTTATTTGTATGTGTGCTGGAGATGAATAATGGCTGAGTCTCAAGGGTAGAGCCTGAACACTTCCCTAGACCCTCCTAGGACACTAAACCAAATTTCATAGAAAACAATCACAGGAATTATGGCTTTTTTTGTTTGTTTGTAGAAACATAAGATAAACAAAATGTTGCAAAACGTAATATTTGCTTAGGCTCAGGGGCAGCCTGACCATTTGTGGCCCAGGGCCCTTGTCGATGCCAACATTTCTAATTACTATGGCGACATATAGAGTGCATGCGACACTCATGACTGCACAGAGACCTTATTATCAGCCTATTTTTCTAATGTTACACTGGCCTCTGATGTTCCTGTAGCATTCCCATAGGGAATTACAATGTGACTGCAGACCTAAGTGACTTACTGTATATTGTGTTTATCACACATATAAAGGGATATGTCTATATATGTACACAAATGTATAAGCATTGAACATAATGATCCACTCTGTCTGTTGTCATGGTAACAGTCTCATTTATAAGATGACGTGAATAAAGCAGTGGCATGTTTTCATTTGAATGGACTGACATCATCACTCTTGTCGTCCATCCCTCAATCTGTGTCGAGAGAAGTGTAAAGATGCAACCTGTCACCCACCTAATGCAACCACCCCATCTTGATTTACGGATGGATGACAAGTGAAAATGAAAAGTAATGTGCACCAGTCTAATAATCTACTATACTCAGGAGTAAGTAGCTTACCCTAAATCTACATAATCCATCTGTAGCTAATGCACTCTGTCTGCATTGTTCTGTCGGTAAAGTGATTATTATTAAGTCAGCAAAAATAAAGACAGACTTTTAGAGCTAATACTTTGACTTCACTTGTTGATGTTACGCTGCAAACTTTGCAAAAATGTGATTAGATGACATAGTACAAATCAAGAGTGACTCACTAAAAGAGTAAAACGTTAGAACAAAAAGATATAGTAGAAGAAACCAAGTCAAAGGCAAGAGAATAGAAAGGGCCTCACCCTGCTGCCAGTCCAGATAATGTGCAATTATTCAAGTTTACCAAACTTTAATTCAGTTCAATTCAATTAAATTTTATTTATAGTGCCAAATCATAACCAAAGTTATCTCAGGACACTTTACAGAGTAGGCATTGACCCAGCAATTCCCCCATAGAGTACGGTGGCAATGAAAACCTTCCCTTTAACAGGCAGGAAAGTCGGACAGACCCAGCTCTGTAGAGGACGGCCATCTGTCTTGACCGGTTGGGGAGGAAGAAAAGGAGAGAGAAAGAGAGAAACACAAAGATAGACAAAAGACATTTAGGGAATGACAAATGCTCTCTCTCAGCCTGTGTAACCCAAAAGATGAGGATGCGGAGACGGAGTTTGTTTCAGGGATCTAAAATGTAAATGGTAAATGTCAGGTTTTAGGACGTGCCCCTCCTGCCTTTCCATTTCAGCTATCACACAGGGAGAGTGTAGCTATGAGACAAGTTGTCTTGGGGTGAAACTTTTCTTAGCTCACGACACGTAACAAACAGCTGAATGCACCAAGCTCTCAGGAGGTTTGTAAAAAGGCATTGTGGGAAATGTAGAGACTCATTAATTGAAGATGAAGTAAACAGAGAAGTGTGGTTGTTCCAAAATATGGCATTCAAAATAATTGTTGCATTTAAGATAATATTAATGATGCATAGCTCAGTGTCTGAGAGAGGGAATGTTTACTGCCAATATAGTTTTTTATTTTATCTAAACTTAAAGCGTATTCAGTGCAAAGCCATGGGAAATCATTGAACAATATTAGAAACAGACTCCCTGCAGTTATTTTGGATTTATTGAAAATAACTTGACGATATTTGACTCACTTCAAGAGGTTTCTCCGTTATGTTTGATATGTTTTAGTGCCTTCGTCTCTTTCATACTTGTTTCTGTGTGATGACAGACTATTGTGTGTGTTTGTACAGCGGTGGTCCATGAAAATGTCACGAGATAACACTAGCAGTTCCTTGCTTTCACGCTCACACAGTTCTCTATGATAAGGACAACCGCGTAAACAGTAACAAACACTGTTGGTGTGATTATACCTGCAGTCAGGGGGAAACAAAGAACAATATTTGTCTGCCAGTGCTGTCGGTTTGCCACATGCTTAAATTGTTTGGTGGTGTTGTTTTTATATCAGAATTATCAGTTTTTATCGTGTGTTCTGTTTCACTAATCCAATCACTTCTTCCTTTAATTCATTTCTTTCCAACTGTATCTTTCTTTTATAGTATTTTAGAGTAAACAGATCATACGGATGTATAGTTACATGTGTTCTGGAGCTGAGAAGTCAATTAATTGATTATCAGACAAAGTAATATGCGACTATTTTAGTGATCGGTTCGTCGTTTTAGTAATCTTTCAAGCAATTCCAGCCTCTCAATTGTGAGAATTTGCTGCTTTTCTTTGCATTATGTGATAATAAACTCAATATTTTTAGGTTTTGGATGATCGGTTGAACAAAACAAACTGCAATTTAACACAACCTTGGGCTTTATGAAATATTAATGCATGAATACAGCAATATTTTCACTATTCGTATACTATATAGAAAATAATTGTTAGTTGCAGCCCTAATTTACGCATTTGCACTTGAATGAATATGATGGCAGCAGAAAAATAGGCGAATGTAACTTTACAGAATGATAAACACCCGTATTACACTGTTTTATGGGATCACTGGCATAGTACAGTTAATTATGCATGTGCAGTTACTGCAGACTTCCTTGTCTCTTCTTCTTAGACTTTTAAATGGCAGAAATTGTTGTGTGAGTCACACACTGACTTTGTTAAAGCACCAGTCCCACTGCAGAGCTTCAGTGAGATCCCACTCAAAGCTCCAGCAAATAACTGTCTATTTAATCTAGCTTCATCATTCTCAGTCTTGACCATTTCCCTGAGCGAGTCTAGATTGCAGCTATCAATAGACCCAATGCCCTGTTAGCATTTCACCATTGAGGGAATGTAGGTCACACATGGACAAAAGGGCCTGGCTGTGGCATTAGTCTTTTCTGGCTCCCCCATGAGCCAGGAATGAAAAGTATGCTCTTTGTGTAATGCAAAACACATTTACATGACGTGTTGCTATGGAGGCTCTTGGGGGAGGAAACAGGTTTATTTATGGCATTTCATCACCAGTAGAAAACGTGATTTTATCAGCTGGGAAAGTGAGACGATGTCTACGAGGACAAAGAAACAGGTCCTCAGGTTTTCAGTGATCTAACTGATAAATGAGGATTCAACCCGTTTTAAAGCGTGCTCTTCTTGAAGTAGCAGTAGTTTGTTTTGTAATTCTCTGTGTGGCTGCTCTATGGAGAAAAATGTGACCCGTCCGTCTGTCTGATCCTGTGTGGATACGGCCAAAATAGGCAGGAGGAGAGTATCACTGCTGAGCTCAGGTGCTTTTTATAGGACAGATAATTGTCCATTGCTTTCTATCACATATCTCTCCTTCTCATAGTATACCAACATACTGTAGAGGAACTAGGAATGATCCAAATTAAGGGATAATTTAAAGAACGTTATAATAGTGTATGGTGACACGGTGGTGGTGGTTAGCACTGTCGCCTCACAGTGAGAGGGTTCCTGGTTCAAATTCTGGCTGGGGCCCTTCTGTGTGGAGTTTGCATGTTCTCCCCGTGTCTGCGTGGGTTTCCTCCGGGTTCTCCAGTTTCCTCCCACAATCCAAAGATATGCTTGTGTTCATTGATGACTCTAAAATTGCCCGTAGGTGTGAATGGTTGTCTGTCTCTGTTCGTCTCTATGTGCCCTGCGATAGACTGGCGTCCTGCCCAGAGTGGACCCCGCCTTACGCCCGATGTAAACTGGGATCGGCTCCAGCCCCCCACGACCCCGACAGGGACAAGTGGTTGAAGATGAATGAATTAATGTAATAGTGTATGGACTGGTGAATGCTATATGATATACAGTATTTCTCTCTTCATTCTGTTAACCAGTTAGAATATATTCTTCTAGTTGCTGATTTATTTTGTGCATTTATAATAAAGAAATACTTCGAATATATGTTTCAAGTTACATAGTAACTTATCTTTTTAGCCTAAAACCTTATGAGAGAATTTGAGAATATATCCTGTATATATACTGTATAATTATGAAAAACATGCTAAATTAAGATAGTCTACTTAGAAATGTAATTCTGCAATAATTCTGCAAATTAAGTTCCAGATCATTTTATTGTACATTTAAAGTACAATTGTATTTCAAATGCAATGACATGCATCTTCCCTGGCATCCCTTAAACCAATGAATAATGAATACATAAATAAATAAAAGACAACAACAATAAGAAGAAATCCTACAATAATAAATACAGCATTGTGAGTTATTTAAAGTGCCTGCTGTTAAGTAATCCAGAATAATTTGATGATTAAATTCACCCTGTGGAGGCATGAAAACTGATTTCACACATGTGTCTTTAACACCACAGATTTATAATGACATACACAGCTCACCTGTCGCTGCATGCTTGTTTGTGTGTATATGCGCTTTGAAATGTGCACGGATAAAATCTGTCTGATATTTCAGAGTAAAAGCTATTCATGTCCATTTCTGTTACAATGGAAGCTCTTCTCCAATGATCTTTGGATTTCAAATGAATGTTTTAAATTACGTGGTAGACCTGCTTTTCAATAATACAGTGAATTGTTTCGCTATGACTCCCCTGCAGTGGAGCAGGTGCAATTTTCAATATTGATCTCAGCATTCACAGTGTGTTGGATGAACATACTTTATGTATGCTTCCTTCTCCTTCTCATCCTCATGTTATGTGGATGGAGAGGTCACTCAGGCCTTTTTACCTCACCCATTAGCCTCACTCGGTCTAATAACCCATTAGTCTCCACACAAACCTGCTGGCAGCGGCTGCCAGACTCCAGGCTGAGTGTTAGGGTGGGCCTGTGATGCAGCCATCACCGTGTACTGCTGCCATCAGCGCTAATGAGGAGCAAAGCTTTAAGATGGTAAAAGATAATTGTCTTATTAGACCTGCGATGTCTCGTTACATCTGCACGGGCCACGGTGGAAATTAAATTACACAGCTGACTGGTGTTTAAATGGTTTGGGCAGTCGGTCAAGCCTGCCGAATGTTCCAGTGTCTCGGTCAAATTTTAGGATCTGTGAAGGGCGATGGTGCTTTAAATGGCCAGGATGAAGCTTAAATTGATTAAAATGATGCTGTAATTGGATCTGGACAAAATTAGGCCGAATCTTTTCATACAATGGTGCGGGAGTGAAAATGTCCACAACATGAAGATGGATTTTGCTGCATGATCCTGCATGATGGCAGTGTCTGATGGTCAGTCCACCATTTTGGTTTAGACGGAAACACATCAACAGCTATTAGATGGGTTGCCATGAAAATTGCTTCAAATATTTATGTCCCCCTCAGAATTAAATGTAATGATGCCTTATTTTTTTCTTCTGGTGCCATTGTCAGCCTCAGCTGTACAGGTTAGCCTAGATTTGCGAAAACTTGCAAAAACTCTCACTTCCCAACGGCCTATACTACCCTAAACCATTCAAGGTCAATGCCTCACCTTAACCATCTCAAGACTTTAGACAACCAAAGAAAACAGCATGTTTACATTGTCATTGTGAGTTGTTGTCATTGTCATGTTAGCATGCTGATGTTAGCATTTTGCTCAGAGCACCACTGTGCCAAAGTGCAGCCTCACTATCAGAGCCCACACTGTGGCTGCAGATTCATGGTCTTGTTATCATGTAACCTATCTCTTGGCCTAGAGCAGCATTTCTTCATTTCAGTGTTCCAGTATAAAACATTTTGTCTCACAGAGGACCACAGGAAGAGATAAAGAAGAGAAACCACAGTATTTGTTCTACCACTGGATCCACTCAGCCCAGGAGTGAGGGACATTTCTTTCTCATTTCCAGTGTTTTAAATTGGTTGGTACACCCAGGTTGAAGAAGAAACCAACAAAGGTATTTTGGTAAGGTGGAGGATGGACATAAAATCGCGCTTCAATGGGGGTTTTCAAATGTAATTGTTTGATTGTTACAAAGAAAATGGCCTCCATCTTTATTACAACGTGCAATGGAGATTTGTATACCAACATGTAATTAGCTTTTTGATCTATCAGATTCAGATTTATTTTTGTCTCCGATGTGGCAACTTTTACATTACTGCTGTTTTGTAAGCTTCTCATCATCTCCACAGTTGGAGGACATGTGGAACTTTGAAGATGCACAAAGCCAAATGCAAATACTGTGGGTTACTATGAGTTGCAACTCATTATTCATTACTGATGCAACAACAGAGCTTTTTGTAGCAATAACTTTATACAGTATGGTTCAGTGAGGCATGAAAACAAAGGAGCTGTAGCCAACCCTGGGTGGAGTATACGAGATATATCAGTTGTTAACACACACATAGAGTCTACAGTTGTGCTAGCACCACACCACAAATACAATGTGTGGATGTTTACCTTTGTTGCCTTCTGCAAATCTTATTTCTTCTTGAATCACGTCTTAATCAACACTTTGGGCTCTCCACTTCTAACTAGGCTTTGATTATTGTTTTCATAATGAAAAAAAGGAAGTTTTTGTTTTTCTGACTCACAACAAAGTTACGTGGTGGTTTCATTCTCTTCTCAAACAGCACAGGTCATTCTAGGTGGCACTGAAATGAACAAAACAAGAGCCAGGACAATAATGAGGCCGGGTTTTGAAGATAATCTATTCACTGGCTTTTTCCAACACTTTCAACGGCATCTCCTGGTCCACGTCCTCTTTATGAACAGAGGCTGGGGTTACGGTTACGGTTGACAACTGAGCAAACGCCATTTGCTGAGATGCTGTCAAAATATCCAGAAATGTTGTTGAACCTTGAGTGAAGATTATGCAATTTACAGAATGATAAAAGATATGTGTAATTTACAAAAAATAAAACATTTAGATAAATAATGCAAGGGGCAATACAGTCAAAACATCCATCAAACGGGTAAATAAAAAGAAGTACTACGAATAATGCCCTTGTTAAATTCATGAGCAAAAACATTCAAACTCTATATTTTTGGACCATAATGGAGTTGATCTGCCTATACAGTTGTAAGCCTCCAACAAGATTTCTTGCCCTTGTTTCCCCAAATTTGTCCTCAAAGTGACTAAAGACTTTACGGTTTCCCGACACTAGATGGAGCTCAAGATATCAGATGGGAGCAGTAACCTGCTGTTGTCATGGTTTTAGGTATCCTGGAGACACAATACTGCATGCTAATTGGTGGGCAGAAAAAGGAGAGAGATGTAGAGGTTGTTGCTCCTTTTTTTGTTTTATATCTGGATCTCTATATTTAGTCTGACATGTAAAGACATAACTAACATCTACTCCAAAAGACAAATGAGCTGAGATAGAGGGAGGAATACTGTGAGACCAATATCTGACAAATGTCAGAAAAAGGGTGAAAAAAGGGTGAAGATAAGATTTTAAAATGATGGAAAATATGATGCAATATGTCGGCTACAGTGTAGTATCATGTAGGCTATGTATTTGTCTTTCTTAATCTTAGTGTTTTGGTCTTTTTTCTGCATTGACTTTGATAACATACTTTTCTAAAAGTGATTATAAGTGTCAACTTGCCTTATTTATAGCAAAAGTATGTAAGTGTGTATATGCATCTAAAAATACTCCTAAGTGAATTAATGCATCTATCTCTTGCAATCAGTCTCTTTGTCTTTCTGTCCTTGTTTGGGGTTTCTCCAGGTTATTAACAGGATAATCATCACATGACTTCACAGTGCACCGCTGATGTAATGTCACGTATTCCTGATAAGCTATTGTTACACAACTCAGTGGTACATTTTTTTGGCGGCGCACAATGTCTCTCTGTCCAGGATTCTGTTCTCCTCCTCTCCTCTGACCCCACGAGCATTCTCATCACCCAGCTGTCCAAAACAAACCCATTTATCATCATCTTTCCCTCTGCCACATCGCAGGCAAACACATGCCTTTGATAGTGTTGTTTACAAGAGGTTTCAGCCATTTCATCCTGATAGTAAGGCATTAGCATCAAATGTACCGTCTGCATCTGCTCGCCTGGAATTAAAAGGGCTTCTGTCCAAACCTCCTTGGCACACTAAGAGAATTTAAATTTAGATGTTGATCAGCAGCCGCAGCAGCAGCAGGTACCCGAATAGCTTTCATCACCAAATGAGAACAACAACAATGATTAAGGCCCAGTGATGAACTGCAGCCATTTGATTGGTGATGATAAAAGAATCGGGTAACCTGTCCTATCCTTAATGGCATGTTGGAGTTCACAGCGGCTCCATCCATCCACACTGCAGCTAAGGGTTGTACTTTGGACTAAGCTCTTGTATTGTGTTGCCTTCCTTTGTCTCCTGGTGGTCAACATGTCATCACTCCTGCTATCTAGAAACAAACTTTGGGGACACTCTGTCATCACTGCAGGCATGGTAAATCTAAACATCGAAAGCTGGCAAACTGTAATCCACCTGTTAAAATCTATATTTCCCTATTATTCGGTTTTTCTTACATTTTTGCTAAAATGTAGATGCCACTTTGTTGTGTATTGTGAGTCATGCACACACACAAATAAAGGATATAATGGGAATGAATCGGCTTAAACCGGGAAGGAATCAAAAGTACAGAAAAAGAAAAAAACCTTTTAGACTTAAGCCTGTGAATGTTCTCATTCTTCCAGGTCATCGTTATCCTCAAAGCAATTTCAGTCAAAAACAACTGGACTGGTTGTTTGTCCAGGCTGGGACTGGTCCGAGCCTGGTCAGATGCGTACATGAACTGATGAGGCCTCTTGGATGAGAGGTGAAACGTCTTCCTGGACAAATAAACCAGTCCAGTTGTTTTTGACTGAAATTGCTTTGAGGATTTTAGACTTAAAGGGATAGTTTGGATTTTTTAAAGTGAGGTTGTGTGAGGTACATACAGTATAGTCAGTGTATTACCTGCAGTAGAGGTGTCACGCCTACAGTTTGGAGAAGCAGACAGGAGGACAGGCATGGAAGCAAAGCAATGTACTGCTGTGGATGGGGGCAGTGACTTAATGTGCTTTAGCCACTTAAAAAACACAATATCAGTTTAAGTGTATGCTGTAGTGAGCTGTTCTATGCTCATGTCAAAGCTACCAGATTCCACTCACAAAAACAGTCATTTTACCTTTACGAATGGTTAGTTTATTAACATTATTGTTGGATTTTGGTGTATTTTTGGGTTAGGGACTAGGCCACTAATGACCAAACTAACTAATCAAAGCAGTACATTGTTTATCTTACGTGCCTGCCTGCTTCTCCAAACTGACCACCATCTACTGTAGGTATACACTGACTATAATAATAACAATAATACATTTTATTTGTATTTTAAGGTGCTCAAAGACCCTTTACGCAATAGTACATTTAAATAATGAGCAGGCTACATGTAAGTACATTAAAAACAAGTAGGCTACATATAAGAAAGAAGCAAGTTACAGTAAAAATATTCAAAGTGATAAAACGGCTAAAAACCGGCACTTCAAAAAACTTAAAACCATAATTAAAACCATAGTCAGGAGCCCCATGCTACCCCACTTCAAAGGATCCAAACTATCTCTAACACTATGGAACAATCTAAAAGTTTTCTCTGATGCATCATCATATTAAATGCAGGTCGGTCACATGAGGAGGGAGCATGAGCTGCTGGGATGTGCCAGGTTGGACGCCTGACTGGTCCGCTGGCGGGGGGGAACCAGGGCCACAACAATCACACAGCCCGGATGAACTTGTTTCCAAAGTGACTGATGAAATGTTAATGTGGAAAACAACAATCCAGAGAAGGCTTATCATGATCTAAAAGAGGCCACACTGTTTAAGCGACTTGAATGTAGCTGGAGTGGAGGCTTGTGAGGAGTCAGACGACTGTGGGTGGCAATGCGGTTGCTGATTTTCACTGTGAACCTGCAAACAGATTATCAATCATGAGGAGAGCGTTCTCGAAAATATGGATGATTACATGGTTTGTTGCTGCAGAAGAGGCTCAGTCAGGAAAACAGACAAAAACCCAAAGCGTAGCAGCGCCTGGTTCTGCTTTGCACATTTTAATCTGTTTTTTAATAAATAACTTATTGAGAGAGCATCATTACAGCACAAACACATCCTCTGTGGGACCGTGTGATGACTGCCGGAGAGAAAATAGATTTGATTTCTTTTAAAACAGAGCTGAAGTGAAAGATGAAAGACACCGTCCTTCTGACTGGTGCAGAGGAATAAGAGATTAGCAATTACAAAAATTATGACTGTAATCAAGAAATAGTGGATATAATGTCTTTAACTACAATGACCGGAAGGTATTCATATATCTGAGCTAATGTTTGATGGTTGTAAATAAAACTATATAATTATCTGCGGGTAATGGGCCAACAGAGCGAAACAAAACGGCCTTCCCTCCTGTTTAATTTAAACATATGGCCTCCGTCACGGGCCACCCTCTTTCATCTTGCCCAGTGTTTCATCGGGTTTACAAAGGGACCTAACAGGTTTAATGGTTAGATATGATGATTATGAATTAACATGAGACGCGTGTCTGTGCTTCAGGGAGCGGCCCTGAAAGACCGAGCAGATTCAGTCTTTGATCGCTGCTTTTGTTTCATGTGCAGCGTTTTGTCCGTGGCAGAGACTGAGGTTTACATTTTCTATGGTGGGTCAAACGGACCAGGAAATATATTGCAGCTGGGTATGTGTCAACACACAGTTATACAAGGTCACTATACTCAGATTGATGTGTTCTTACTTTCCTTGACAGTGTATTGTTATTCCATTTACAGCGACCTCTGTCAACTTCTACTGAAGCATCCCGGACAGGTGCCTGGCACAGGGGTCTCCCTTTGAGTTATGGTGGCTGGTTACAAACACAAAGAGTCAGGAGAGCGGAAGTTTGGCTTGAGAATATGAAAATATAAATAGATAACTCGTTAATAACTAACAATGGAGGAAACTGTGATAGATTTTTGAAAAAATAACCACGGTGGTATCAAATTTAATGACATTGTTTGACATTTTGGGAACAACGCTTTTCAAACCCTCTCTTTTCTGTTAACTATGAAGTAACAGCCCGCAGACTGTTAGCTTAGCATAAAGACAGGAAACTGCATCCAGGCCGGCTCCAGAGGGTGTCACCGGATGTAGACTGCTGCCAATGGAGGCCCATTTCTGCCGGCATTCTCCTCCCCTTCCACTATCTCTGCTATATATTTTACAAGAGCCTCGTGGCTGCATCTGAGGATACAAGATGATTCTGATTGGTTTAAATAAAAACTAACAAGCTAAAACATTTTTTTCCCTCTACCAGAATGTTAACTTGTGCAGTCAGACTTTTAAACCAAGGCTGACGGTGCAGTGGAGACAGCTCTAGCAACGCAAGACAACTCCTGACACATCAAAATCTACCTACCAGAACACCACACTAAATTATTTATCATCATTTATCATTTGCACTATTATGCCACCATCTGCACTTTTATTAGAATTTTTATTATTATTATTATTACTTTTGTATTGTTTTGTTGTTACTATAGCAGTTAGATAATTCATGTTGTGTTACCATTTGTGTCTTACCACTTTGTCTAGTCTACGCATAGGGTAGTGAGAAACCAAATTTTGATTCCTTGTATGTCTTGCTCATGTGAATAATTGACAAAAAAGTTGACTTTGACTTTGATATTGTATTTCATTTTTTTAATCAGTAAAAAGGGGGAAAACAAAAGTGTGTTATTTTTCACTATGCTCAGCCCACCTAGTTGTTCCCCCTTTTGTCTTGGTTTTGCTCCATCAAAGCTGTTGGCTGCATCTATTTACCGTACTTATGTGAGTGTGGTAGACATCGATGTTGTCTAACCCTCGTAAAACATGCCACGTGTCATCTGTGTTTGGAAAGCCTAATGTCAGTCAGTCCCCCTCTACATTATTGATGGTTCAGCAGTGCGGTTTGGATCACATTACAGATTTGAGTCTGTGTTTTGGGATTTTGTAGGTTAGAAGGACGATTATTATTCATCATAAATATTTAATTGACCTGGTGCTACCCTGCAGTAATATTCAGTGTGAATTCTTCCCTTCCAATTTAAAGAAGCCTATTGGTATGGGGACTCGTAGAGGCAGTGCACAGGCATATTTAGACCGCAGCTTGCTGAGGTAAAGAACAAAATGTTTTCTTCAGAGAACACACAGTGCCTGTGATACGGCCTTTCCAACCTCCGACATGTCTATCCTGTTTTATTATTGTGTCTGTATTTTGATTTTACCTCGGAGGATTTTGATTTAAGATGTCCGTCCTCCACAGAGCTGGGTCTGTCTGACGTTCCTGTCTGTTATAGGGAAGGTTGTTGTTGCCACCGTACTCTACGGGGTAATTGTTGGGTCTATGTAAATCATAAATAAGTCATTGAGTGTGGTCTTTACCTACTCTGTAAAGTGTCCTGAGATAACTTTTGTTATGATTTGGCACTATAAATAAAATAGAATTGAACTGAATTGAATATGGCACAAACAAAAGGATACTATGCTTTTAATATAGACCTACAGACACGAGATCATATGCATATTTGCCTTCTCATCTAGTCTATTTGTAATACTGATTCCTTTAATACCTTCTACTGGTTGAATTTCAAGCTAAGAAATGAATATCACCAGACGTAGGACTATCTGAATGGGATAAAAGACTAATTTTGCTTACACACATTAGCCCAAACATCAAAACATATCATATAAGAAATCATAAGCCATGGTGACTGAATAACTGATATCCATTAAAAAAAAGATGAATCATCTGGACACAAATGTATCAGTTCAAGGGCTTGGCAGCTGTCTGTGGTGTTGTTAACCTGATGCAGGCTCCCTGTAAAACGCTGACATCATCGCTCTACACCATAAAATTCAAAAAACATCATATAAGAAATCATAAACCATGGTGACTGAATAACTGATATTCATAAAAAAACAAAGATGAATCTTCTGGACACACGTGTATCAGTTCGAGGGATTGGCAGTTGTCTTTGGTGTTGTTAACCTGATGTAAAACGCTGACATCATCGCTATACACCCTCAAATTCACAACATGCTTCCAGGGAGCGATGATGTATTCTCTCCAGCGTGTGTCGGCAACTTTTCTATAAACCGGTGAGCCAATAAAACTGCAGAGGGAGCAGCGCTCTGAACCAATGACACAGGTGCCGTCATCGTCCTCCGGTTGCTGTTTATGTCGGGCGTCGCTCTGCGGCTGCGTCAAGCTGGACACAATCAACCAGTGAGACCGGAAGTTGGGGGGTTCAGGTATCGACACTACAAACAGGTTGTACTCAGAGGCGGATTAATGCACAGGCTGACCCTAGGCTGCCCCATATGGGCCCCAGGTGTGCAGGGGCCAGACTATTTGAATTTTTAAAAATTTACCCCACTGGGTAAACAAATTTGCCTCCTGTTGTGGCGTTTAGAAACATTAAGAAAATAAGTCGCTGATTGGATACATATGGGACACATTTACCCAATCAGCTGCTACCCTGTGGCCGCGTTCTTAAGGTCATATAAAGGTCAATAAAGCTTATTTTCTTATTCTGAGCAGCATACATTTAAATTATTCAAGTACCTTAAAAGTACGCATAAGAACAGTACATGGGTAAATGTACTTAGTTACTTTCACCACTCCAGATACAGCTAAATAACATTAAAATGTTTTCCAGCTCTCCACATCACCCTCATGCTTTTATTTAGAAGGTCCCAACCGGAACTGTGGTCTTTTATTGTTGTAAGCTGGACTCAAACTCATTTCTAGGCGTGGACGTAGGGCGTGGACCACCAACTGACGTCTGTCCCCTCCCTCTCGCTTCAGTTTCAATTCAGTCAAATCATAGCGAGCTGTCGGCTACAGAGGTACATGTGTCTTCCGACAAGAGAGCAGCTACCAGCACCTTCTGTGGCCGCTTTGTAAGCTCCGGAAAAGAGACAACAGGGGCAGTCGTCTCCGTCCTAAGCGAAATTAACGGCCAACGTATCGGCAAACGAACTGCAGCGCCCGCGAAAACCCACAGAAATGGACGAAAAGGCGTTCACGAAAGAACTTGATACGTGGATCGAGCAGCTCAACGAGTGCAAGCAGCTGTCGGAGGGGCAAGTGAAGTCACTATGTGAAAAGGTGATGTATGTTTTTACATCTTAAAAACCTCCCCTTTCTCCCCTCCAATGTCTTGTTAAACGTCTTCTCTCTGATGGGCTCCTTATCGACGCCTTCCAGACATTCTTAAAATGGCGTCTATAGTGTAAACTGCGACGTGCGTAACGGTTTATCTGGAATTGAGTTTATGTGGTTCTGTTTTGGGGCGTTCGAACCGTTGCCTGTCAGAAATGTGTGGGAAATAACTAATTACAAGAACATGGATAGATAGATAGATAGATAGATAGATAGATAGATGGATACTGTTATTGTCACTGTACACAAGTACAACGAAACTTAGTTTGGAGTCAACCTGAGGTGCCATAATAAAACAGAAAAACACACAATACAGAAACCCTATGAGTAGACCAAATATCTACATTAAATATAAAAAGTATAAAGAAAGTGCATGAGAGAGCGTGTGTTAAAGGGAAATAGTGCGCTGAGGGATCAATTGCACCATCACTGTGCACTATTCTAAAATGAGAGCATGGTGTGTGGTAATACTGCAGTCAAGAATGCACCAGTAAATCAAACGTGTTTATTCACATGTACATGTCAAAAATAGCAGTCATTAAATAGAGTTTGTGGAAATTGTGGTAATTTTTATTGAATGTTGTCACTAACTGTGGGTTTACTAGCCAGGAATGGCTCAGCAGCCATACTGTTTATTCAAGTCACATACCACATTTACAGCCCTCCTCACTGGCACTGTCAGTGTGACCTGTAGCATCTCTTTACGCTAGCTTACTGTGGCAATAAAACTCCACTCACGATTAAGTGTGACTGACTGCTTAATTACTGCAAACTGTGTCTCATGTTTTCAGCATGTAAGCAGGTACGTAGTAGAAAATGGTGGGAAGGTGAATAATGGTTTCAAACAAACCCCCAAAACAATATTTTGAGCCTTCCTGCAGCACATTGAAGACAAATGTGGATGAACTGAGATAAAGTTGTTTTGATCACCCTCTAGGCAAGTGCGCTACACGATTACTCAGCTTTTGTCATAAGTAGTCAAGAAACTTGACGTTAACCTCTGCCCCCTGCCATTCATCTAGCTTCTTATTTACTTCTCTAGTCAATAAGTAGTGAGACGGACATTAAAATGGTCAATTTGCAAACTTTAACATGACATTATGCAACTCAATTGGTCAAAGATCCATCGTGTGAGTGGGAACCATAACTTCTGAACCATGTTAATACTCCTCTTTGGTCTACTCATCCATGTTTTAGGACAGACATTGTTCCACATGGGATTTACACAGGGACACATAGATTATTATGTAGGCGACTGAACTCATTTGATAGCTTGACTTCCCCCTGCTCATGGTTTCCTCTTTACCTCAGCTGACTCTGCATACCTCTGATCTGATCAGTAGCTTAACCCAAATCTCTCCTCAACTTCTTTTCTGCTTAGACCACCTGCTGATCTGTAGCTCTAGGTGTCTGAGCTAAACTGAAAAAAACAACAACACTCTTTTATTATAATAATTAATATAAAAATGGGATCTTGCTTGTTTCTAGATTCTTTTTTTCAGTCATTTCTCAGACTAAATTGCTGTTGCTTTACCTAAACTTGCCATCCTTTCATCCATTTCCCAGAAAGCCCTGTGGTCAGTTTGTGGTGGTTTAGTGCACTAAATGTTTCTGGTATCCTGGTTGTCTTTACATTTCTAATTTGCTGTTTAGCTTAACCCTGATAACAGAGGCTAAATGGGACAGATGTTTCTTTTATTGCCATTTGCTAAATGTGTTTTTCATTCTTTCGTGCAGCTCTATCCCTCTCAGCTCATAAAAGGACTTAAAACTAGGCTCACGACCATGTTTGGAGCACTGAACGGTTAATGGCATGCAATATTCAAGGGGCTCGTTAATCCCAGCATTTGTTTTCTTTTCTTTTTTTTCTCCTCATCTTTGATATGGTCTTTGATATGGTTAAAGTAGTTTAACTTTCTTTTTTTAACGACTGGTTCTTGCTCTGTGGGTAGAGATTCAAAATCTAGACCTTTTGTGCCATCTCTAGCCAATGTAGGAAGCTTGGGATCACATGATGACTGTTTTGCCTTCTGGAGGAAAGTGCCAGTTTTCATTCGACTTATTTTGACTACCCAGCCCCCCCCCAGCTGATATGCTTCGACATATGACTGCTATATCGTCTTGCTAGGATGGGCAATCTGTTCTCAGGCCCTGTGAACACTTGTGGTATACATCTGCAGAAAACCCAGCATCAAAGAACATGTAGCTGCAGACGTGCACAAATAATGTTGTTTTTCTTTCCTGCTGCTCGCCACTGTTTCCTCTTGAATGCAGCAAAGACGCCATAAAAATAGTAAAGAGGAAAAAGGAAACTTACAAAGTTTCCTCCCCCTGAGGCTGTATCATTGTTACAGCTCATGTGAGCTCATGAGCTCCAAACTACTGTCTACCTGCACGTATCCATCCTTCCCACTGTTACTTGTGTTAATATCCTGAGCAGAATGCACCCACACAACCTCCTCCCTGATTTAAAAATAGCAGAGGATATAATTGATTTTGAGTTGCGGCACTTTTACACTATCAAATCCACTGTAGGGGGATCAGAGTGCCTGACTTAGGATAACACTGTCCATCATGACTCAGAGAGCAGTTGTCTCTGTTTTGAGATGCATGGGGGTGTGGAAGAATGTGATGTGCTGTGTTAACTGTCCTTAGTCTTTCTCAGAAAAGGTTGAATATTCTAAAGTTTCTGTCCTACTCATAATCAATGCACATCTTTCATTATTCAGCATTGCTGTCTTTCCACTATCTCAAGGCTCTGTGTGTTGTTTGTTTACGGAGTAGTGATGTCATCTACTTGATCATTTGATCGTGTTTAATCTAGTTACCTTGTTTAAATTAAGTGAGTGCAGACAATGGTCTATTAACAGGAAATTGGTTTTATGTTCCTGTCAATTAGGCTGAGTAAATTTAATTAAATGCCTAATACATACCTCAGGCAGAGATCCCTTTAATGACCTTTTTCCTCCCGTCTGTTTAAAAATAAACTTTTTGAGAGTTGCATAACCATCCAGTCATTGTTTCAAGTCCGATCTTTGATCATTTGATTCCCTTATGAAGCACTGTTTGCTAACTATTAGACTAGATCTAGTTCAGATTGTCAAGGCGGGTAAATTATCTTCAAGTGTAGATCACAAAGTACTTTACACAAGAGAGATCTATAAAAAAAAGCAGTTAATGGTGCAGAGAACAGAACCTCAACTGTGCAGTAGTGCTAATAGAAAATTTGCTTATTAAAGATGGGGTTTTGGTTTCTGAGTGTCTCTTCAAACATTAATGCCATAGGACATCATCTAAAGTGAGTCAGCGTGATGTAATAATTTAGTCAAGTGGCGATGGTTGACCCACTTCCCGGAGCTGAAGTCTCAGTTAAAATCCAGTTCGGTGCAGTTAGTCTGCAGCAAATTAAGCTTTGTTTGCCAACCGAGGCCACAGTTTTACTGAGAAAAATCCATGTACATGAGAGGGACTGTTCCACATAATGGCTTGTTTTACTACGCCTCGTACAGTGAACTAAATTTGAATCTTGTATCCATTAAGTAGCACAGAAATCCCAAGAGATTGTGTCATAGTGTGATATAATATGAATGAACACAGATGAGAGTATGCAACAACACAGTAATCCCTGTAAACACTGTAGAACAGGGCTGGCGTTGACGAAAGGTTGTTAAATGCATTCAGCAAAATGGTCATAGTAGAAAGCACAGACACAACGTGCCGTCATTTGGATTATAGTGCTGTTGTCAGGAAGATGCTTAACTTTTAACGACCATAAACATCTTGAGTGAGGTCATTGTTTGTGGTTTTAGTTTGTCAAGCCCAGTCATCAAGCTTAATGACTGCAGGAGAACCTTTGGCCGTGTTTAACTCACTTTAATGAGATTATATTGCGGCAGCCGTTAAAGTGCTGACTTCTCTTCTAAACACTGGGCTAAGCAGTTTGTTGACTCCATGGCGTCTGACGTCTTTGGCACAGCGAGGCCGAGGTTCCCTCCCTGCAGCGTCACTGTGGCATTTCTGCCACAGGTGTGGTCTGTACTTTGGCCGAGGTGCTTACGCAACATCTGCGTCATCCTTTTCATTCACAGCTGGACTGGCACCCACTGTGCAAACTGTGACCTGTTGTCTCATGGATAAACATGGCTCTCAAACATTACTGCCAAGCTTAAATTGGGAGTTATGAAAGTGTTTTCCGGTACCATGGGCACCAAAGCGGCAGGTCACATTGAATAAGTTTACTTCCTTCGGTTTAATCTAATATTTGACAATTATTTTCATTGTTTTTTCATTGTAATGTTTTGTTATAAGTAAAGGATATATAATAATAATAGATTGTATTTATACGTGCCTTTCTAAACACTCAAGGACGCTAGACGCAAAGATAAAACAACAGACTAAACCTAGATTTACTAGATGTTTATTTTACAAGTGATGGGATTTATGTTGCAGTGGAATTTTTAAGAATGAACAACTTGGTACTGGAACCACTACAACAACCAATTATAAAGGCAGATAATGAGGTTATTTACAACTGCAGGGCTTAAGATTAAAAGTCTTAAGTGGGCAAGGAAATAAGAAGATGTAATACATGAAAATACTGGCCCACTTCCTCTGCAGTGTCTGACGCAACCTTTAGCAGGACACAGCAGATGACGACAAAAAAAATAAAATCAGTGGTTTAATGCGGCATATAGGGAGAAGTTATGACTCATGTCCGTTGTCGGGCGAAGTTGTCAGTGCTCTGGTGGTCTGGTACAAAGTGCACATTGACCAAGTTATAATCGGCTGAACCAATTTAGGGCACAGAGGTGATATCTGATGCATCACTGAACACATCATTCATACAGTTCAGTACACGGTTACAGAGCTGTAGGCCTTTATTGTGTTATGCACT
The DNA here is from genome assembly GCF_963691815.1 of Echiichthys vipera. NCBI lineage: Eukaryota > Metazoa > Chordata > Actinopteri > Perciformes > Trachinidae > Echiichthys > Echiichthys vipera. Next base: position 8,052,509 of record NC_139839.1, read on the forward strand.
GGAAAAGCAACTTAGTACTGGATGTCATGATGAATTATGTGTGAAAGGAATAGCTCTTAAGGATATTGTATTTGATTGGGTCGTTCTTCTTACAATCAAAACCAGGGTGTCTAATGTGTTTTCCCAGGGAACTAAATATAAAATAAAAGTAAATCAGAGTATTCTTTATATTTTCAGCAGGAGATATTTGTTTGAAATAGAGGAGGAACTGGATAGTTGGAGCAATCAGTGCTATGGACCGGACCATGAAAAGGAGATTTCGAGTAAGGAGTATCGCAGACAGACTGACCCGACCCACTTAAAATGCACATTTGTTTATTTTCCCTAGTCTCACTCCGTAATCGGGAGGAGAGGATGAAAATATATTGCTGTTCCACTTTATCACAGGCTTGTAGCTTTAGAGTTACAGGCCCCGGTCAATCTGTCATCCACGGCCCAGTGATTTGAAAGGCCTCCTGCCACATGGCAGTATGGGCACACGGAGGGCGTGTACGTGGGTGTAATATAGGTCAGCATTGTGCAGAGCTGCAGTTCCGTCCTGGTCACTCTTGGTCCGTCTCTGTCCCATCTGCCAGGGTGACATGCCAACTTCAGCACTCTGTCCATGTCAGTTTCTCACCCCTTGTTTGCATTTGTTGGAGATAACCTTCTCCTTGTTTCCTTGTCTACCTTCCTTTTGAGTTTGCAGATGCCCCTCTCTCTCCCTCAGCGCGTCAGACATGTCTGATGGTCATTCGGCTCAGACCATTTCTGTCTCAGCTGGAGGATTTGTGTGCTTTAAAGCTCCTTTAAAAAGCTCTTCCAGCTGACTGACCCCTTAGTCAGACCAGCCTGCCAAGCTAGACTGACTCCAGGAATAGGCCCTGGTGTGGGTCTCTAGATTTAGTATTGGGGCTGTTTAAAGCTTTCCCAGTTTTTTTTCCTGTTGGGGGCAAGTACTGGTAAAGGCTGCACAAACCCTGATAAACTTACTGTACAACCCCATGCATAAAATGCGGAGACTTTGTCATTGGACTTGGGTTTTTTTTTTCCTTCTCGATAAACAACCAAAAGAAAAGCCTCTGCCTATTTTGAGTGCTTCATCTGTGTGTGACTGTCTCCTGTTTGCACTGAATCAGCACTCAGAAAACAATAACCAAGTGTTTCTTTTAAAAACACTCGCTGTAGGCAAACTGAGTCATGCGCTACCCCAGCAACTTTTAAACTACGGCATGATGATCTGGGTAAAATTAACTGTTTCCAAGAAAAGCATTTTTAACCGTTCCACTTTTAGACTTGTAATGGCAGGCTGTTGTGTAACTCGGGTTGCCATAGCCCTCCTTTGCTATAACTGAGTGCTCAAAGTAATAAGTGCTTCATCCACAGACACTAGCAACCTTTTTCCAGACTGTTCTCAGCTTTTCGAGCATTTACAAAATCTGGCACCTTTTCTGAGAAAGCTGTCTTTCCAAGCGCTGCAAGGCAGGCCCACAGGAAAACACACACAATCACACACACACGCACACACACACTTGTTAGGGGCTTACTTCCGTGGAGATGTTTGGGGTTGTGTTGTTATCACTGTGAAGCATCTTGATGTAGACCCCACTGGAGGCTGATATCGAATTTGTGCAGAGGTTGGCAGGAAATTGTCCATTCCTGAAATAAAGATGGAGGACAAAGTGACAGAAAATTACAGTGTACAGAGCATCATAATTTCAGTGCAGGATCACATGGATTTCCCCGCATTTCAATGAGCAAAGCACAGTTAAGTGGCACATAATATATGAACTGGAATTTTCACAATATGAACCACAATTAAATCTTTCAATTTCTTTTCCTCCAGGCAAAGGAAATCCTGACCAAGGAATCAAATGTCCAGGAGGTGAGATGTCCGGTGACCGTGTGTGGCGACGTGCACGGCCAGTTTCACGACCTCATGGAGCTGTTCAAGATCGGAGGGAAATCTCCAGACACAAACTATTTGTTCATGGGAGACTACGTAGACAGAGGGTACTACTCCGTCGAAACCGTCAGTTTACTAGTTGGACTTAAGGTAAGCAATCGTTTGAAAGAGTCCTCACACATTTGACATGTTCCAAAGCTGACATGGGTATTTTAGAAAGAAAAACTGAACATGCAGCTGTGCTCGTCTTTCAGGTACGCTACAGGGAGCGCATCACAATCCTCCGAGGGAACCACGAGAGCAGACAGATCACACAAGTTTACGGCTTCTATGACGAGTGCCTCAGGAAATATGGCAACGCCAACGTTTGGAAGTACTTCACAGACCTGTTCGATTATCTCCCCCTCACTGCCTTGGTAGACTCTCAGGTGAGAATATGCATTGGTTTGTTATACAAATGTAATAATTATGACTTTATGTTTTGACAGAGTTGAATGATGCTAGTACAATGAAATGTATAACACAGCTAGTTTGGGAAATAGTGGTTTGAGCATGTGATGGATGCAGAAGCTTATGGTCAGATAGAGCTACTTGTATTTACTATTAATACTGAAAATTTCCCGTGTCCTTCCAGATTTTCTGCCTTCACGGAGGCCTGTCACCGTCCATAGATACTTTGGATCACATCAGAGCACTGGACCGTTTACAGGAAGTGCCACATGAGGTAAAGATAAGGATTCTTTTTGATGTGAATGAATGAAGCAGCTTTTAACTTTTTGTTTTAATAATCAATTGATAAGAAAACAAAAGGATTTTGTTGTAAAATAACAGTCATCAACGGATGTTTGTCAGTAAGAGTAACTTGATCATGACCAATACTAAGAAGCAAAAAGGAAGCAATGTGTTGATATTATTTTTCTCCATAATTCACTGTTTGCAATTAAACCTGGTGGCTGTTTAGGTAGTCAGTGTGTTGTGTTGGTGTTTCTTTTCTAATGTGCTCCTCTTCGTCTTTGTTTTCCGCAGGGTCCAATGTGTGACCTGCTGTGGTCAGACCCTGACGACCGCGGTGGCTGGGGCATCTCTCCCCGAGGAGCCGGCTACACTTTCGGCCAGGACATCTCGGAGACTTTCAACCACGCCAACCGCCTCACACTGGTGTCCCGTGCCCACCAGCTGGTTATGGAGGTTCGTGTCTTTGTGATTTTACCAGGCAAATATACATTTAAGTGTTATTGAGGACTGTGGCTGTTCCAGTAGATAGACTTCCCTGATACGGTCAAGAAGAACCCACTTCAGTGGTGTTTTATTCATTCAAAAACTGAAGGAAACAAGCATAAAAAAATATTTTCTCATAATCACCATTGCTGCAGAGAACAATAGGACGAAACGTTATGCCACCAACTAGTACTCTCATACTCAAAAACAGTAGATTTACATTACAGTAGAGTTTTCCTAAATTATACATCCCAATGAATAATGCATCTACTTCCCCCAGGGTTACAACTGGTGCCATGAGAGGAATGTGGTGACAATATTTAGTGCTCCCAACTACTGCTACCGCTGTGGCAACCAGGCAGCTATCATGGAACTAGACGATACCCTCAAATACTCATTGTAAGTATAACAAAAACTGGAGCATGTAATCACATTATGTGCAGACTATATGTTTACCATAAATGGTGAGAAGTACACATCATTCTATATAACGCTGAGTTATATTTACAATGTATGACTTTATTTTAATCATTGCTTGATAAAAATATCTACCTTTTTACTCCTAACCAGTTTGCAGTTTGATCCTGCGCCTCGCCGAGGGGAGCCTCATGTCACTCGCCGCACCCCAGATTACTTCCTGTAATTCTGACCTTTGACCCTTGTACAGTCCTGTCCAGTTTTGCCATGATGTATGAACTTCAACCAATAACAACATGACTTTATGAAGATGAGGGTGGAACACTGAAGGGGGCTACACAGCAGTGCACATTGTATATCCACACAAAGACCTATTTAAGCATTTAGCAAAAAACAGTGTGTGTGTGTGTGTGTGTTTATGAATGGACCAAAAGGTGTGTGCCATAATCATTACAATTTTCATTGCTGGGTACACATATTGAAAATCTGCCCCACTGTGTAAAACAACAGTGACGTTTAAATTCCTCATCCTGTACCTGGTGTCGCTGGACTGATGGACAAAAATGTGCTACTTCAGATGCGGCTGTTTGAACCCCACATGCCATGGCTTATATTAAAGAGATCTGAACATGATCCGTTTGCACTTTTGTAAATCTAAACAAATGTAACATATGTCAAAAGACGAAAAGTATTTCACACTACAGATGTTTTTTTTTTTCCTTTTTGATTTTTAAAAAATGACAAATAAAGCCCCCATCAGGCAAGTTTTACGCAATGTCTTGTTTTAAGGAAACCCTTCTTATGCAGTCACACCTTGGTGTACATACTGTATATGACAGATGGATGACGGAGTGCTCATCCACATCAACTCACTGACTTTCTCTGAACTACAGTCTGTGTTAACCAAACCATTTGAATAATAAAGATGAAGGTGGCTCTTTGATGCGAGTGTGCTGTTTCCTTCCTTTTATGATACGGAAAAAAACTTCCCTGACTAAGATGGGAACGGGCAGTATGGTCTGGCTTACAAGGTCCCTTTGGCCTGTGATTAATCTCGAACTGAACCACCTGGAAGTCAGCCAGTTCACCAACCAGCCAGTTTGTCAGCCATCTGGGCTGCAGGTTGGCTGGCAGTGCTACAACTGAGGCATTAGTTCAGGGTGTGTGGTTTGGAGATGAGGACCTTCCTCCTCTTGGAGAGTGTAACTCTACTGGTTGCTACACTGTTTCACAGACATAATTTATCAGGTTACAATGTTCTTTTAACAAGAAATCCTAAAGGATTGCAGACATTGTATGCACCCCACACATCAAAAACAGCAAGTTAGGAAGTTTACACAATAATGTAACTGCCACCACATTAGTATTAATTATGTAAATCTTGCCTTGGAACAGTGGCTTAATTGTTACCATAACTAATGCAATTATGATTGAAACAAATATAAAAGACAAAAAGGTCAAAACACAAAAGTCAAGATTTTCATGGAGGTTAGGATTTGACTATTTGTAAACACAAACCTAGAGTCAGCTTATGGTCAGCTAATTGATATGATTGGCATTTTATTCAAGCAAAGGCGATATTATGAGACGTTTTTTCCTATTTCCTATGTTGTTCTCTGTTGTCTTCTCACTGCAGCTAAAGTGCTGCGTTGCTTGGCAACAAAATAACAGCCACAATGAAAACCCACTAAACATTTTCTTATATTTATGAAAAAATCAGCAGTGATGCAACACTTAGAAATAGATTAAGCAGTATGTATCCGATACAAAACGGAATGAGAGCGTTTGAGGAGCACTTGAAGGCACCATAGAACAAGCTTGAGAGGATTTGTAATGAGGAGAAAGCGCCACCCCATGGTAACTGAAAAAGTTACCTAAATAACAAACTACATTATAAAATACAGTTCAGTTACAATGTGTTGGCACATCATGCACAACACATATTTCCCTAAAGTCTAATTTACTATTGGACAAGGCTAAATGAATGTCATATACACTCTATATATTTAGTCATTGTGTTTTGTATTTTTATTTTTGTTCCCTTTTCCCTTGAATGTTTAATATATGTTTTTAAATAGATTTGTTTTACATTATGATGTAATGTTTACTTGTGTGGACGCCAGGAAGAGTAGTTGCTACCTTAGCAGTGGCTAAAGCCTCATAGATAAATAGATAAATAAATAAATAAAAGTATGTCTTACAAAACGGGCAAAACACCTGCGAATTGTAATTTATAATATTATAATAATAATATACATTAGTGATGTGATTGTAGTTAATTAATGTTACAAAATGCAAAAAACAATAAAAATGTATTTTAAATAAAACTAATGCTTGCTAAAATATCCATAAATCTCAGAATAATTGAGTGTGTTGATAAAAAATAATAATAAAAAATCGAACACATTTCAGTTTCAACAAAATCTGAACATCCCTTTGTCTTTTATTATTACTATTAATAATAATGATAATAATAATAATAATAATAAGAAGAAATTAAACACATTTCTGTTTCAACAAAATCTGAACATCCCTTTGTTTTGAGCTGAGTGGAGAAAAACTGTGGAGGTTGATGTGATTGTAGTTGGTTTTCTTCTCAGATGAGTTATACTCCCCTACAAAACAAAAGTTCAGTAACTGCGAAAAAATAAAGCAAATAAAAAGGCTCTAAAGTTTCTTGAATGTCTCAACAAATGAAAACTTGGCACATTAATGATGGGCTATGGTTTGCCATTGAATCATTCTTAAATAAATAAATCCTAACCTCAATACTTTCAGGTCCAGAATTGTGTTGAAATCATGTTATAAGTGATTCCGTGGTTACTGCTATATGGCTTTGTAGGGCGGTAAACACAATATTTATAAATATATAAACAATAAGAACATAAATAAAAATGTACAACGACAGTAAAACATAAAACAAAGGATTAAAGACGAACACAAACAAATGAAAACAAACAAAAGATGTGATTATAGTTGCTCAATGTTCACTGCAAAAAACGATAAAAATATATATATTTGAAAAAAGCATTTCCAATTTGCATTATCAAATAAAACTATGATACTATGATTCTTAAAAAATGAAAACAGGGTTAGATAAACAGGAACATCAGCCTCGGCGCGCCCCCCTTTCTCCTCCCGTACCTGACAAAGCGCTCGTCAGCCTCCGGGCGGCAGCATCACGCTCACCGAGTTGATCCGGAGATCTCCAGCCGCTGTTGGTGCCTCCGCGTCTGTCAGGCCCTGCTGTTGACTACAGAGGAATTTGTTTTTTTACCTCTGGATCCGAGTTAAAAACATTTACGGTACGTGTGGTCTTTTTTGTAACATTTCATTCACGTTTGGAAAATTGAGAATCAAATCTTTGTACATTTTGTTTACATCTTTGCGTGAAAGCCTCGGTGTGGTTGCTAAGAGGCCTCGCTGACGTGTGTAGTGCATGGTAATGCTAGCTCACTATTTAGGCATTGACGCAACATTATATTATATTTTTTAGCGGTAATAACACACAATGCGATGTATATGTATATATCTGTTGGGTTTAACACACCAACATGGCGCTGTATGCATTAACAAACATCCCTTCGGTTTATTTTCAACTCAATAGCAAGCTAGCTGTTAGGTTAGCATTGCCGTTGTTTAGCCGACGAGCTAAATGTATCGTTGGTTAGCTTCGAGGTAGCGCTGTAAAGCTAACTATCTGTCGTTTGAGTTGATAATGCTAACAACAACGCTCGCGTAGGTAAAGTTTATTTATGTTTACATGTGTACCAGGTTTATCGTCACTGCTAAAGCCACTTAACTCTTATTAATGGTGTATAACAAGTTGTCAATTAACCACCATGTCAATATTAGCTTAGCTAGCGTTAGCATTGGAACTGACCAGACGTTGTCAACCGTTTGTCACCTTCTGTGATTCACATACTTAAACTGTTCATTTGTTACGAACATGTATACTTACCGACAAACTGTGGGAAGATAGTAGTAGATTTATTTTGGATGAGATTTCCTTTAACTTTGAACTGTTAATCGAAAAAGTGACATGTTTTGTCAGGTACGATGCTATAGCCTTAATGGAAATAATATTTTCTACTAAAAAAAATAAATCAACTCTTGCTTCCGCCCTAACTTGAAGCTCTTTTATTTAGTTTTTGGTCAACGTTTCGGTCTTTTGACCTTCATCAGGACCCAGTATTACACCTGCTCTTCACAGGTGTGTGTGGTTGTCAGTGGAGTGACTTCATTAGAAACAGGCAGAGAAACTTAGAGCTTGACACATACAAACATAGCCCATTTTGGACTGTAATAGAAAGCATATAGATATCTAAAAAAAAAGAGAAAAAAAGAATCATATATATATATATATATATATATATATATATATATATGTATATATATATATTCTTACCAACATCCTATATTTATAATGGGGGGCAATACATAATACAGACTGACCTTCACTCTTCACGGAAATAACATTAATGTTTCAATCATGTAATGGTAAATAGGTACAAGTAATTATACATTTATTTAATAAGATAAATGTGGGAACTATCTTTACAAACATGCACTCAAGTTTAATTCACCATTAATACCGAAGTTGGTCCCAAAACTTTGAAGTTCTGTGATCCAAAAGGCTTCTCGTCTTAGATCACCACCCACCACGTCCCGGCAGGACTCTTTTTTTCAATGCCACAGCAGCTAAAGGCTGTAATGATGATTAGCTTGTTTAAAGTGAACTGCTACTGGATTGTCTGGGTTGTTATGGCGTATAGCTGAGTGATGCTCTGCCATTCTTACATTTAATGCTCATGTCATGCCCACACACATTTTAGAGCAGCTACATCTAATCAAATAAATGACACCTGTTATTGAGCATGAGATAACTCCTTAGATCTTATATTTTTTTACCAGTTAAAGGGTGTAAAAAGGTATTGCACTTGGTTGTGCAATTAAACTGTGTGCACCGTCCACATTTATAGTTGCCATCTGGTAAAAAGGGAAGGCCACGTTTGGGTATTTGAAACAGACAATCAGCATGAAGTAGTTTATCTGTTCAATTCTTTCCACGACGAAATGTGGTTCGAGGTTGTGTTTCAAAAGAATATTTTCTAACCGATCTCATGCAAAGTTTTACATTCATAAATGTAAATTTGCCAAAGTAAAACCAGACGTTAATGTGTTGCGATAGAAATGGTGTTATATTAAGACAATTCCAAAAGCCATCCAAACTGTAAGATTATGCTCACTATTAAATGTTTACAATAGTTCATTTTGAATTCTTTAATGACCCCTGGCATGTTTTGTTATTTATTTTTTGTGTGTTTGTTGCTTTACTACCTGTTTGTAGAAAAGTGATGCATTATTGTTTTTTCTCATTTGTAATGAAGAGCATATTGAAAAAAAGTTTACTTTGTTGGTTGATCAACTATGGACCGGCTTATATTCATGTAGCTAAGTTAGCATATTTACACACATTAATAATCTCCTTGTTGTACTCTACAGATAATGCCCACAATAAAATTACAGAGCTCCGATGGGGAAATCTTCGAGGTGGATGTTGAGATCGCCAAACAGTCTGTCACCATCAAGACCATGTTAGAAGGTATATTAAATCATCACCAACCTTTGACTCAAATGTATCACTTAAACACCGACTTTGTGTGATATTTTCCTTTTTGCACCTCCTTGTATTTAAATGAACTAAATTCAAATGTTGGTAGGTATCACAAACTGATGTATGGCATTCATTGATTCTTTGACAGATTTGGGAATGGATGATGAAGGAGATGATGACCCAGTTCCCCTCCCTAATGTAAATGCTGCCATCCTCAAGAAGGTACAGAACACACAACTCACCCATTGAAATACATAAACACATGTATTGTAGCTCATAATCAAATATTTACTGTTCATCTACCACACACACACACACACACACACACACACACACACACACACACACACACACACACACACACACACACACACACACACACACACACACACACACACACACACACACACACACACACACACACACAACCTGTGTGTTCCCTTCTGCCCTTGTTCTTGCCAGTCAGCTAATCATGTTTGTGGGAGCTGAAGGCCGTGAAGGCGCGTTGCTTTTTGTTTCTATGACTACTTTGTGCTTGTGCTTCAGAGCTGCTGTTATTTCCAACCAGAGGGTTTTTATGATGATTTCAGTCATAACTCAGTTGGAGATCTGGGACTCATGCTGATTAAGGATCTTTTTATGAGAGAAACAGGGCACACAATGATACTACACAAAGAACAACACTTTTAGTGTGGTGCTTAAACCCTTGTGCTCCAGTTTGAAGTGCAGTGCGGATCAATGCCATCCATGTATGACTGGTTATGGCTGCTGTAATGTGTTATCTTGTTTTAAACTGGCGTGTGTGTGTGTGTGTCTCCCTCAGGTGATTCAGTGGTGCACTCATCACAAAGATGACCCTCCTCCCCCTGAGGATGATGAAAACAAGGAGAAGAGGACAGATGACATTCCTGTATGGGACCAGGAGTTCCTCAAAGTGGACCAAGGCACCTTGTTTGAACTCATTCTGGTAAATACAGTTTACATTATGTTAGATATACGTTACATTGACCCACATTCAGGTTGACACTTATTTTAACTACAACGATTATATGCTAAACCCGACCCTGCCCCGAACAAAACCATTTATCAGATGTTAACAGCTCAGATTTCCCACCATGTTAATTATGTGGTACAATGTTAATTTATGTACAGATTAACCTTTTTAAATGGATCATACAAAATCTTTAACTAGGGAGAGATCAAGTTATTGGCATACTTGTTTTTGGTGGTCAAAAAAACCCCCCTACATACTTGAAGTGGCTCTTGTGAGTGTTGATCCCAAGTTGCCCTTTAAGTAGTTGGCTTTAAGGCAGCATCATGAGTCGGTTACTCATGTAACATTACTGGAAACATTTTGGTATTTGATACATCTCTCTTCTCTTTTGCTTGAGTGCCTCTTTATGACTTCTATTAAGTTGGTTGTGCATATTTGTTTAAGTGATACTCTCTTCCTGTGGTCGGTTTCATTCACTGCTGTGATAGTGCTGAGCGCTGTGATTTGGTTGACAAAGATTCAAAAGTTTCTTAGCAACAGCTGGAAGATTGGTGGTTTGCTGCTGTAGGGATTTGAAAAGACTGTTTAAAGGCAAAAAGCACAGGGAGTTATCTTCTCTGTGCAGCATGTGACGGTAAACCAGGCAGAGTATGTGAAAGGTAACCTAAGCAGTGCCTTGGAGTGATTGGGAAATAGGTGTTGGGCAAACTGTGGGCTTCCAGAAGTGAAACACAAGTCGGTGTGTGTCCCTCACTTGAGTTGATTACCCCCTCTCTGTCTGTTTGAACATGTTTACGTGTACAAAGCTAGTAAAGGTCAAGGGGTGACAGAGTCGCTCAGTGGGTGCTCCTGTGCCGTATAAAAACAAATGCAAATTGTGTTTGTGAGGTTTAACGGACAATGAATGCAAGTTGTTTTTGGTATCATTGGGATGTGAATGTACTGGAACATAGTGGAAGAGGAGATGATGTCTTTTCATTTCTTGGGCTGCCCCTGACCAACAAATTTCTTGTCTACCTGTGGTCGTCATTTAGAGCGATTAGTTGACTAATCAACGCATATATATGCCCCCCCCCCCCAAAAGTTTAACCTCAGCGACTGAATAACATAATTCAACATAATTAAAACCTAATTAAGTGCGCATAGCCGCGCGCTATAAGTCTGCCGCCTGTTAATGACACCTGCAAATTATTTCATATTCTAATTCTGAATGTGTCAAAAAAAAAATCTTCAAGGAGACTGTGAAAACATGGGCAGGTAGCTAGGCTAACGTTACTCACATGTTTATAAGGTAGGTCTTGTTTGTTGTGGACGAGTGACAGGAGAAGGTTTTCTTGCAAAGATTGAATGTGACCTTCTTGACCCTCCCGACATGATTGCCTGTTAATTATTAACTCTCTTGTGGAAGGGACCTGCCGCCAGTCACATGGATTTCCACTTAATTTTGTCAAGACACGACTCCATATGTTTTTTGTTTTTTTTCCTGCAACCAATAGACTAATGGAATTTTGGTCGGCTAGTGATTTTTACATTTTTTTAAATTTAATTTAAGTGCTTGGTTGACTATTTGGGGGTGGGTAGAAGAAATGAATAAACTCTGCAGTTCACCGAAGAAAGCATCAATTTCTGTCCTGGAGGCAAAACAAAACGTGCGTCTTCACTGCGGTGCCTGAGGCTGTGGGCATGTTCATTAGACCAGATCTCCACCTGGTCTTGTTAAATACATTTTTGCGAGGAATACCTGCCAACCACAGCTGCTTGTAGCTTTTGCCTGGCTTGCATACGTTAGCAGGAAGAGCTGGAGTTAGACGACCTTTGAACTTCCTCGACAGATTTTTGGCTCGGATGTGATCACGACCTCCACCTCCAGATGTGGTATGACCAATCTAATTGCGCACAGCTCTCAAAGCTTTCTGTGACCATTTACACCTTGCATCAATATGCTTTTCATTATCCAGATAAGAGACACAGATAAAGACTGCATATTAATGCCAGATGTAAATGGTACATTAATGATTCATCGCACTGGTACCTGAAACATGACAGCCACACCAATGCAGCCATTTTCTTTCTGAACACCAAATGGTTTTAATTCTCCTGAACATTAATCCCTGGCTGTCAGGAAACGGCGGTAATGAAAATCACCAGTGACTGCACGCGTGCCTTGGGTGGCTGTTGGTATACCTGCAAGTGTTGATGTTTTCCTCGAAATCCTCTAATCTCTTCATGTCACTGTTGTTTTTCCCTTTTTTTAGGCCGCCAACTATTTGGACATCAAAGGTCTGTTAGATGTCACCTGCAAGACGGTGGCCAACATGATTAAAGGCAAAACCCCAGAGGAGATCAGGAAGACTTTCAACATCAAAAACGATTTTACAGAGGAGGAAGAAGCCCAGGTAATTTCCCCGGCCATCATCCGTCTAATAAGAGGAAACGAATAGATCGCTTTGAAGCGAAGATAATCTAAACAACACGCTTTATTCTGTACAAGGGATCAGACCTCTGACCGCTGACCTGCCCTCCAGATAGTTCTGATACTCAGGCCATTTGTCTCCCCTCTCGTCCACAGGTACGCAAAGAAAACCAGTGGTGTGAAGAGAAGTGAAACGGGAGCTCCTGCCAACACTCCACACTGAAAAGGACTTGTACCTGCTAACTGGTTGCACTGGTGTTGTTCATACTTGTCAATATTTACATTTAGTATATTTAGAGCCACACACACACACACACCCTCTCCTCGATTTCTGTATATCAATAGCATGACCATTTTAACTTGCCTGTGTGTTGTTGTTAATTTAAACAAAGAAGCTCTTTTCTGTTTCCACACACACGTGTATTCACCTAAAACAAATAGTCCTGGTTTCATGGCTTTGTACCCTTAAAGATTCGAAGATATTTCCCTATTATTAATCGGTATGGTTGTCTTTTTTACTGGACATGTTTGTTTTTTCTTTTAGGTTAATCGATTAAATAAATGGCTTTTTTGACAATGCAGATGAAAGGGTGAATATTTTCTTTTTGCTCTGTAAGTGCATCTGTTCTGTGAAACCATGTTCAGAGAGGATGGGCTGTTATACGGAAAAGTGAAGTTTGAGGTGGAAAGATGTTTTCTTTTGCGTCCTTTGGACTCGGAAGTACTTGTGTTGTCACACAGCATCGAGTAAGTAGTAGTATTCCTAATTCATGTTGTTTTGAATCGGAAAACGCTCTGATGCCGGCTTTTGGGGATGATGGAACATTCGAAGGACTAAATAAAACACATAAAAAGGCTGGTGTGTGTCGTTTTTGTGTCGAAGGTGCCGAGGAGCACGGTCTTACCAAGTGTTCCGCCAGAGTAGACGTGGATAAGATATTTAAAACACTTTAATACATCAAACAAAAACAAGTCATACATCAGAGGCGTAAAAAATACAAAAGACATCTGCGAGGTGTTCCCACTACACACCTGAACATCCTCAAAACAAAAACAAGCTATTTCTAGCACAAGAGCTCTCTCTGCTGGAGGAAAACAGTTCTGCTGTACAAAAGCTCAGTTTACAGTTTGTCCACAGTGCCGTAAGCCGAGTTCGAAGCTGCAAGCAGAACAGCAAATTAAAGCATTTTAAGTCAAAATATTGTTCTTTTACACTGAAGTTGGAACATGCACGGATTGAGAACGCAAGATATCGCTTGAACGCTGCTGCAGGAACACTTGACCGGAACAAACTGCACAAGAGGACAAACGAACGAATAAAACGTATTGCTTTAAGAAATGGTAGAAACTAAAAAGAACCTTTTTTTTTTCTTTAGTTATTTCGCTTGTTTTCTTTTTTTTACATAAAAACATATAAAAGCTTAATTATAATCGGGGATTCAAACGTTTATAAAACTTTACAACACAATATAATAGTACCCATTTGGTCTCAGATTAGTTTGAGGAGCTGCAAAATGTTCAGTCGGAGGAAAACAGCCGTGAGAAAAGCACCCTCGTCTTTCTCCGAGGGTTTTTTTACACCAGCCAAATATCTGACTTTGAAAATACAAAAACCTTGGAGAGAACATCACAAATGTAACAGTTGATATAGTGAGAGACTGAAAGTGCCTAAAAGAAATAATGTAACTTGCGGCCGGGGAAACTCGTGTATGAGACGTTTCTATTTGCTAAAAATGTTTTTCTTTGTCTGACTGCTGCACAGGTAGTTGTACAGTTGTTTGGTAAATGGAATGAAACTGAAGTCAAACAAAATGGCAGCTAAAGAAAAAGTGGACGTGTCCCTCTGTTCAGAGCTGGGGTGCTGCTGGTCAGGCTGGCTGGTTGTTGGTCTCTTCTCCCCTCTTATTTGGTTTGAGTGATGGTGGTGGGTAATGTGTCAAAGTGACGTATCACAGCTGATGTGATCTGGAAACCCCATACATGATGTGGTAACAAAGAGCTCGTTTACAATACATTTGGTTTGTGATTGTCATGGAGGCTGAAGCACAGAACGGGGCTGGGGAGTTTTCTTTGCAGACATTTCTGAAGAGGCAGCGCTCTCCTCAAGGCAGCAGATGGTGCCAAAGAACCACAGATTATTAGACTCCAGATTAAATGCAGGTCTGCCTCGGTATAACTGGAACTCTTGGTGACTTGCGGGTTTGATTCAGGGGCTGGATCCTCCCAACGATGGGGCTCCGTAAGTCATTCAGTGGACCAGCAGACAAAGGGTTTTCTTCCAAATTTTACAGTTTAGCCGCGCAGACTCTGCTACACTCGGTGTTCCTCATCGACCTTTTAAACAATTAAGTTCATGACCACAAATTTCCAGTATGATTAGGTTCATAGTAAGTATTAACATGTAACTGGTATCACTTTACCAGTGATTGGTGAACCACCGATCTGCCAAATTCCAGACTTTCAGGTTGACAACCTGAATGCTTGATTGAATAATTGATCATTTGACGGAGGCTTTGAGGAGGAATAGACCTCATTGACCTGCTAATGATGGATTCTGACTAGAGTCTTTGGGCGATCCAGCCTCTGAATGGAGACACTCAGTATCTTGGGGAGGATGCTGGCTGTAACCGGGGACTGAAGGATGGCTCCCCCTTCTTCACTACACCGCCCTCAGTCTCTCCCATTTAAGTTTCAATCGGACAAAAGGACCACGCGGTGTAGATAAATGTGAGAATAAAAGCAGGTGCGGAAGATGACCGTCATGGCTCTGGAGGAAGCTGAGGTGAAGGGGTTCAGGGATGTGAGCAGACAGGCGCGATCACTGAGACTCTGTTAGCACTTTGAGAGAAAGTCCTGCGGTCTTGGCGGCCGACAGCACCGTCGTTGAGCCGTGCGTCTGCTTGTCGGTCAGTCCCAGGTGTGTGTGGATGTGTTTGTTTGCCGGCAGACGGAGGTCGCTGCGCTTGCCGGCAGAATGCTGCAGGGGTAAGCGCGTGTGCGAGCGCGTGTGTGTTGGCGGAGACAAGGGAAGGTGCGCTGATGGGGAGGTGGGCGGTGGGGAGCAGCCCGGGGAGGGGGGTAGCTGGTGCTGGTACAGGCGGTGGCGGGCGAGGGACGGGGAGGGGGGAGAGTCTATAGCACTTAAATCTGAAGAAGTTGGGCTGGGACAGCCTCCTCCTTGAAGGTAGCGAATGCACTTCTTTTTCCTCCTAGGGACAGTCAGAGAGAGTTATCTGTGAATAAAGTGTGGATGGTAAACGTCAGCAGGCTTTAATGAAGATGCATCATTCACACTGACGTCATGAACACGGAGACATATGGTCATAATGAACAACAGAAAAGGATTAGTGTCAGTCTATGTACACATGTCAATGAAGAGTTAATGTCCAAAACATCACCAATCCATTTTAGCAAATCTATTTCTCAAATTCTAGGCTCCTAAAATGTATCATCATCGTGTCAGTCACTGTCTTTTATAAGAACAAAGTACAAAGATAATTGTAATTTTGGTGTCAATCTAAGGTAAAATATTAAAGGTCGCTTTAAAGGAATATTTCAACATTTTGTGACATTTGCTGATTTGAAGAAGAAGAGATGAGAAAATTGATGCCACTCTCATGTCCGTGCTAGATTTGTGTTATGGAACTAGAGCTAGTTAGCTTAGCATAAATACCGGGAGCAGGGGGAAATAGCTAGTCTGAGTTCAGAATGATACCCATCAGCACCTCTAATATTGTGTTTACATGAGTACAGAGAAGTCTGTTTTTTCATATCCCCTGTATACAGGATAAATACAAAGAATCTGAGTGCCGCAGCGAGCCTATTTGGGTTTCTCATAAATGGGATATGGTGTTTCCATGCTCGAACACATAAACACGGTTCTCCAAAAGCCTCTATGTGACTTCCTGGAGTGTTGTGGTTGTGACGTTGAGGTTGCCAGGCAACCAGCAGAGATGCTGCACAGATGAATAAATGTTTTCTTTTAAAACTCTATTTGAAACGAGATAAAAAACGAAATAATGACTGAGCTTTAACAATGTTAATAGGTGCATTTTTTTTTTAACTTTGTCAGAGTCAGACTAGCCATTTTTCCCTGCTTACAAACTTAATGCTAAGCTAATAATAATAACAATGTATTATTATTTAATTTGAGAACAGGGAATACCACTAAAATATTATTAACCAACTATTGTATTAGTTTATTTAATACTATCAGTGTAAAACAAATAACCCCCACTTAAACACCCTTCTCCTGCTCGGCACCAAACATATTGCATCTGTCTGAGCAGTGATGTGCTGTGCTTTGGGAGGTGTTACACTCAAAAGCAGACTTGTGTACCTCTGAGAGCAGCATCAAAGCAGTTAACAGGATCCCATGATCATTACCAGAATATGATATGAGTCACCAGGTTTAACCGCAAGGAAAGGCGCTAGGCCATATTTAGAGAGAGAGAGAGAGAGAGAGAGAGAGAGAGAGAGAGACAGAGAGAGAGAGAGAGAGAGACAGAGAGAGAGAGAGAGAGAGAAAGTGATTTCTAAATGTCAGAGTTCACCATCAAACGGTGCCTTTTACCACATCGCATGAATGGAGAGGGTTGAAAGCAGATGAGCATGAGAACGCCGACCAAATGCAAAGCTGCAGGGAGTGTTTGTGTGTGTGTGTGTGTGTGTTGAGCTGTGGTGATAAGAATTTTCTCTAACCGCATTCACCCCCCTTTGTTCTCTCAACCCGAAACACACACACTTAGATTTCCATGACGTGATGGTAGGGAGGACGACGCGGTTGCGACGGTGCTGTGGTGGTGGAACAGATTCCTGAATCGTGCAGTGAAGCCGTCGACTGTCCTCTACTGTAAATCCTGCTGTGACTAAAACAGAGGAGGCGATGGGCCTGCTTCTGATTTATATTTTATTTTTTACCATGTTTCAGCTTTATTACAGAGGAGCCGAGATTGTTGCGATTTGGAGGTATGGCCGGGAAAAACATCATTGCATCAATGTCTGGCAGATGAATAAATCCATCACCCTGTGAAACCAAGTTTTTACTTTTACTACTCTGTGAGCATTCAACAATATATTTCTAGATGGCTTAGACGACCTTTTTGCTCAGTGGGAAGAATGGGAAATTCAAAGCTTTACTTCATAATTACTACCAAAAGAGACACGTGGTTGCTAGCACGATCTAATTAATTCAACTTGGCAATCTCTGCTTCGGCATTATAATAAAGCTTTAGCTACTAAAACCCGAGTCCGTACACGTTTCAAAGAGTAAAGTAGAAGCACTTTTCAGGCACTTTTACCTCAACTCTCAAGTCCCGACTCTCAAAGCCTCTATCATCACATCTAAATGATTACTATAAAGGCAAATGTGAACAATTTTGTCAATGTCACAATTGTCACACTGTTTATATGATGTTAAAAATTGAGCATTTTTCAAGAGATATATTCAAACCAAAGCATATTCGTAATCTTGAAATCATAACGGACAAAATCAAGCATTTTACAAGAGTTCTGCAATTTAGATTTGGGAGCTGAAATATTTTGTGGAAGCTCGACCTTTTACAACAAACTTGTATTAACTGCTGCTGAAAACGTAAAGGATACTACCCAACAAGTTGTAAGTTCCATGAGTATACATGTCAGCAGAAACGGAGTTGCAAATACACGTTTGATGTTTTTCCTTAAAGCAACTTTTGGGTATTTTTCTGCACAAACTCATGTGAATTCATAAATATGTCAGAACATGTTGGGAGTTCAATTGTGTAATGAAAAGCTTTAAAATAAGATCAGCGAGGGAGCAGAGAAGTATCTGAATGTTTCTCTTTATCACTCCACTGGAGGTATGTTTTCCACAGAGTGGTATTCCCCGTTAACCACATGAACTTTACCGGGCCCGTGTGAGGCAGTGCATTAGGGAAATAAAATGAATAAAAATAAAACAGGAGAAAATGAGTTTCTGATCCTGGAACAGTTATCCTGACAGTAAACCTGACCATGTGGAGCCCGACGTTATTGACTTTAAGTGATATGATTTTCTGCAAGAGTAGGTTTTTTGGGATGTTTTGGTATTTTTTTTCAACTGTGAAAACTTCTTCTACAGCATTTATTGTATTATTATATTACTCTGCATTCATGGCAATAATGCTTCACCTTGCAGAGCAGTAAGTTAGTGACAGACAGCATGCAGAGATCAGGCTGGATTCTCAAACATTTTTTGGAGGCAGAGCTCGTCTTGAGGCAGACATAATCTCGATGGTTGAATTAATCATCGGTGGGTGGTAATCAAAGAAGTAATATAAGAATAAAACAATGCCTTAACTAGATTGAGGAGATTACTACTACTTCCAGAGCAGCTCTGCCTTTGAAAAATGTTTGAATAACTAAGATTTCATCGGAGGCCAGTGATGGAAAGATGGTTAAATGGGAGGAGAGATGAGGTTGGTTTGTTGGACGACAGCAGTGCGATGCTATGGAGTGGATGGGGGTGGATGTTTGGTACACACCTGCAAGGACCGCACCAGTCCGTTTGTTGGTTGAGGCCGAAGCGAGCCCGGCATTTCTTAGGAGAGCCCGGGTCTGAGCACAATGCACAGCATGCACATAACAAGAGGGGGGGAAGCAGAAATAGAGAGGAGCAGAGGAAGAAGAGGAAAAGGGTTAAAGAGGATTTAGATAAATAAAAGAGAGATAAAACATAGGCAAACAGGAGAGAAATAAAAATAAAAGGATACAAGAGCATGTCGGGCAGGGGAAAAAAAGCATCAATAGGGCTATCCGTTCAGAGAAAGCCATCAAGTCAAACTGTTAGTAGCCGGTTACAGCACAGCAAAACATCGACAAACCACCAGAATAATCACACACACAACAGTGAAACAACAGGCATCCTGGAAACAGGCTGTTAAGATGTAAAGAGAGAGACTCGGAGAGGGCAGCCGTGCCGTGACACTCTGTTAGTACAGGGTTTTTACTCTCTGGCAAAGACGCAGTCACAAACTGCTTCATTTCAGAAGGTCAGCACTCTTGAAATCCAGAAAATCCCTCAGCTTCAAACAGAGAAACTATTTCTCTGTTTGAAGCTGAAGTTGAACCAGATATTGGAAAATATGGAGATCCTCACCAGATTTTTAAGTTCTACGTATTTCACCAGCTGCACAGTAACTTTAGACTATCATCATTCATGCTTCAGCACTTCATGCTACCTACATCGGTCAACATCCATATTTTTCTACCAGTCTCTTAATACCAGTTTTAATACTTCCATAATTTAGCTTTTGAACTGCTACACATTTCTCATGCTAATGCTAGCTACCAGGACAGTGTTAGCACGAGCCCTTACGAACAGTAAAGGATCTTACTAGGTGCGTGTGGAGAAGTTAAATGTTTCGTGCTTAATCGGTTCAAATGAGAGATGGGAAAATATTTTGAATGCCTTAATATGGTGAGGGAAAAGGGAAAATACCAGTGTCTGACATTTTAAGAACATAACGTTTTGTACACTGGGGATTGAAATGTTTATAGTTCAGGTTACGTGGAAAGCAGAGTGGGTGGATGGTTTGACGTTCGAGACACATCCTGCCTCGGAGACACCAGAGCGCCACAGAGCGCCAACGCGAGTTCAACTGAGTTCTCTTGGTTGCTGCAGAGTTCACACCGAACACTTTATCATGTTGTCTGCCTGGTGAGAAAAATGCACGTCGTTTGTGTGTTGTATGTTTACCTGTATTGGAGTCCTGAAGCTTCTCCCTTTTTCTCCTCTTCTTTTTTCCCTGTGGGAGAAACAACAAAACAAAATCCCCCCAATTAAATGAGACAGGCTCATCTGTTAAAATGACTGAGTTGCTACAAACGCATCATCAGCTGACTTTTTTGTCTGAGGCTGATAAATCCAGTTCTTTTGGTTCGTACTCACGTGAATTATCAGCCAGTAAAGATAATGGGATCGTGCAAGAGTGCAGCTGTTCGCTTAACTCTACATCTGAAAAGGGTTCCATCGAAATTTCTGGATACCTCTTCGCTTTACTGATTAGCCTCAAAGCAATTTCAGTCAAAAGCAACTGGACTTGGTTATTTGTCTAGGAAGACGTTTCACCTCTCATCCAAGAGGCTTCTGTCGTTCAGACTCAATAGAGCACTAACGAAGTCGAAACCAACTGCCCACCAACAACTGCCACTCTAACGACGGGCGTTGGCACTTGGAGCACAAAGGGTTACAGTGACATCCTCGGCCTTGTGAGAGGTTAAATACCTGGATCTCTCACCAGTTAGTTGGTCCAGTCCCAGCCTGGTCAGATGCGTACATGAACTGATGAAGCCTCTTGGATAAGAGGTGAAACGTCTTCCTAGACAAACAACCAGTCCAGTTGCTTTTGACTGAAATTGCTTTGAGGATAACGATGACCAGGCTTTACTGATTAGCTTAATATGTTTGTTTACCACCCTTGCGTGCAATACCTCTTTGAGAGTGATACTGACAGTGAGTGTTCAGTTTTGGGACTATATTTTTATATATGTATTCTTTGATCAACAGAAAATCTTTTTTTATGTGACATGTCAATCCATTTCAAATGAAAAAGTGCAAAGTTAATAGCAGCATCCAGCAACCGGGTCAGGCAACCAACTTTAAGGCTCTACAAAAGCAAGGAAAAAAGCAAGGAAGATAAAAACAAAGGCGAAAATATGTTGCATCACTAATTATTGTAATCTCAATCCATGCAAAAACCTGATGTGTCGCCGCCAAAAAGTAATGCATCAACACTCAAAATACGATTCAAAAGGCCTTTAATAATGTACAGATCCCCAAATCTTTGTTTTTTAATTTTTTAAGTCGTTTTTCATTATCTCCATGTCTGATTGTAATGTGTGACTGTTGAGGTAAACATCAGAGTTGTTCACGCAGATCCGGTGATGGTGAAGTGAGGCCCCATATTTGGGTTAGATGAAGGATGTGGGCACAGAGATCTACCGCCTACGCTTCGATGTCTGCCCTCCTCGGCTTGCTGTCAGTATTGTCTATGTGGTTTCAAAAACTCCTCTTGCAAATGCAGACTTCTGAATCTTCATGTCTGTGGGTGTGTGTGTGGGTGTGTGTGTGTGTGTGTGTGTGTGTGTGTGTATGTACTATGTGTATAGTTGTTTTAGGACTCGGAGGAGAAACCCTCCACAGCTGCGGGGGCGATATGTGGAACTTCTTCCTGTTTTGCGAGTAGGTCCAGTGACTGTTGTTTTTTCTGTCTAAACCTCAGGCAGAGAGCAGAGTGTGGAGGGTGATGGGGAGTGGAGGGGTTTCTTCAAATGCAACAGACAGTGTTTTAAGCACAGCCAAGAAGCCCTGCATGCTTGTTTGTCGATGTCATAATGAAGTTGTTCTTTTCTATATGCGCTCTGATGCCTAAAGGGGATATTTTGGATAAATCATCATCAACTTTTTTGTTATTGTTATTACACTTGTGGAGTTGGATGAAATGGTGAAATAATCCCCCTAAAAATAATCCACCTAACTACTAAAGCTGCAGCTAACGAGATTATTTTCTAGATTGATCGATTGATCGTTTGGTTTATAAAATGTTGACATCTTTAAATGTCTTGTTTTGTCAGACCAAAATCCAAATAAATTCAGTTTAAAATGATATAAAAACAGAGAAAAGCAGGAAATCCCCACATTTGAGAGCATTCAATGCCATTTTTTACATGAAAATTACTTTAAAGATAATCCGATTATCAAAATAGTTGTTTCTTTATCCCTCGTTCGACTCATCGATCAGTTGACTAATCGTTGCAGCTCTCCTTACAGCTGCAGAATGATCACATTCCTGGCATTAAACATGATTGTTAAAGGTTTGACTTAGTGACATACAGTATAAAGTTACTTGCCCAATGCCCCTATAGTTGAATACTGTAAAAACAAGTTCTGTATCAGTCAGTGAGCCACTGTGTGTGCATGATATTTACATGTAGAGTGTTACTTATCATTTGTCCATATGAACTAATCAAACAGCATCCACTTTGTTATGCCTTGGTGAGCTGCTCAGAAAAAGCTCCATGCGTACAGCAATAGCTCCTACACCCATGAGCACAGTTTACTGGAACTCTGGTTTATAACATATTCAGAACATCATGAGTTGGTTTTTGAACATTGAGTTTAAAAATTAACTCTACAGATAGGGTAAGGACTTTTATTTTGAAATATCTTCACAATAAATAGTGCTGCAGCATTGAAATAAAGCCAAAATGAAGAACTGAATCAGTGTGCATGTTTGTGACATGAAGCACTCGTTCGGATGTTACAGAACATGTTATAAACCACAGCCCAAATAAAGCGCCACCATAACTCGTTTGCCATGCCTGCCCATCTAGAGTTCAGCTCAGTCAGGTATAGAGAAACAAGACAGTACAGCAGAGAGAAGCGTAAACAGGTTACCAATCTGACAGGCGTCTGACATCACTGGAAAGCAGCCTCTGTTACAACCTAAGCCTTTACTTCACCTGATTATGACACATTTCCCTGGTTTTCTAGTATAAAATATCCAAACATTACAGGATTTACTAAAGCCTATGATTATGATCAAAAACAAATGACTACTGACTATGAAAATCACTACTAGGTGCAGTGTCAAAAAGGTTGTGTTTCTGTAGAACCATAATGTGCGTTTAGCTTTACTAATAACTCAAATGAAGGTGCTGTATTTTAAAGGGATGCCCAAAAATAAAAAAAAACAAACTAAAGCAGCGAGGCCAGCCATGCGGCCCTGCTCTCTGTTAGTTGAGCAAAACGGGTTGATTTATACCTCTGTGTGATTTAGTGTTTTACAATTTATCTGGCTAGTAGTCATAACCATGGCAACGTGCAAGACTTGGTGCAATGTGTTCAAAACTGACCAATCAGATCTGGCTTGGCAGCTTACATGTACGCGTCAGGCTGATGTGTGTGAGTCATTAAGGTTTTTGGAAGGTGCATGCAAACTTTGCACAGAGATACCCACAACCCCTTTCATGCAGCTCTTCACATACTCATATTTTCCCACCACAGAGGCATAAATCCACCATAAGACGTGTCCCTACCCAATCAGCTTTACTCTTTTCCCCTGCGACCCCGCTAAGGCCCGCCTCCTGCAAGAGTTCAACAGCAAACTGACAGATCAGAGGCACACAGCAGCCCAGATACAGCAACATCCCCAAAACATTAGACTACAACACATGCACCACACAGGTTTGTCTTCCTCTCGAAATCTGGGAAACCTATTTAATCATTTCATGCTATGAAAGTCTGTCGTTATGTTTTATGACTTTTGACTGACAGGCCTGGGAGCCAATAATCATGCAGGTTGTTTAGACAGTAGCCAGTAAAGGAAGTATGTTGATTCATTTCTCCAGCTCTGAGGTGAGAACAATAAATATGATCAAACCTAGTTCAAACTAGATTTAGTGAACTGATCCTGTTCTGCTTTTTCCTTTCGGTTTTATTAAGAGGGAATCAAACCAGATAGAGAAATAAGTCAAGTGGCTGGACTGGCTCTGGTTTGTTGAATCAAATGTTTTGTATTGTTAAAAAAATGTTGACAAATTTTGACATTTAAATATTTTCTCAAACGCAGCTTTCTGCTTCCAGAAACTGGAGTCACTGTGTCACTGCTAATGTAATAAATATTGCACATTATCATAACTTTACTAAGCACTCATACATCTCATTGCTTTTTAAATTATTGGCTTTTATTTTGATATATTAAAAACAATCTGAAATTTAAATGTTGAAAAAAACAACAACATAAGAATCAAGTTTTGATTTTAGGAAACACTACATGTGGCACAAACATTGTAGTTTAACAATTTAATTTGTATTTTAATTACTTTGAGGTGAAATTATATTCTTAAGTATAATACAATGTTTCTTTAGAAGTAAAACTGATCATGATTATAATTGAATGTCCTTACATTGATGTACAATAATTACATAATAATAATAACAATAATAATAATGCAAATATAATTACAAAAACACACCTTAGCAATAATTATAAAAGTAGTGTAGTAGCATATTAGACCATTAAAAACATTACACTATGAAACGTTACTACACTAATCTCTTTCTAGTTTCTCAGCTCAGTGTTGTAACCATAGCAACCAAATGACTTCTTCACTCTCGAGGTGGTTCCCATTGTAGCCCAGTTATAAAAATCATGCCTTAATAACAAAGTGAGAGAGCCTCCTCGACTTAAAAGTTTTTACATCCCCCTTGAAATGTTTTTTTTTTTCTTCAGATCTGCTTTTAAAAGTCAGCTCAGAAAAGTTGTATGGAGAATGGAAGAGGAGGAGAAAAGATGAGGAGTACGAGGAAAAGCACTTACGTAGTTGTCTCTGGCAGACCAGGTCGGGTATAGCTGCATGTGGAGTTGTCTCTCTTTCCTGGCCAGCTCGTAGTACTTGGCCTGTTCCTCTCGGGTCAGTGCGTGCCACTGGAGACACACAGACAAACACAAACCAAGAGAGAAACTGTTAATGCGGTGATCTCATTATCACACTTTTGTTATTCTGGCTGTGACGTCCGTTTTGGTGAATCGATTTCTGTCACAGAGAGAGGTGCCCTGTCTTGGTTTTTTTTTTTGACTTGTGAAATTCACGTTTTACTTTAAAAAGTAATCCTCCCCTCGTTTCAGGTCACTCGCCCTTCCTCCTGTGTCACCGGTCTGCCGTGATCCCTGATTGTGTCACCCTCCCTCATGTGTATATAGTCCTGGTCTTACCCTGTCCTGTTGCCAGAGTGTATCGGCTCCAGCCATTACCACAGCTTGTCAAGTCGTTAAGTATTAATTTGCTTGCATTTCTGTTTCCTTGTACACCTCTGTAGAAGAGTGAGTTTTTGTTTCTAAAGTTTTTTGGTCAGCTTCAGAAGCCAATTTAATTCCATAGTGCCTTTGTTTTTCCTCCTCTGAGTATTTTTGAGTTGTAGTTTAATTAGCTCTGTGCGGCATAGTTTATGTTTGTAACCTTTTGTTTTTTCCTCCTTGTGAGTGATTTTATTTTGTGAACTTTTCATAGATTATTATTAAGATCAGATTAGCTTTGGCCTGTTGTCCTTTCCTCCCTCTGGAGCGATTTTTAGTTCATTTGTTTGATGTTTCTTGCCACGATTGTTTTCTTTGTAAAGTTCTCGTCCGTGTAGACGAGTTTAGAGTTGAATAGCCTGATGAGTTATCGCTCCGTCTAAAAAGAGGGTATTTGAGTGTCAAAAATAAAAGCCTGCATTTATCGTACCCTGACCGCCTTTGAGTCCTCATTTTGCCAAGTCATAACAATCTCATAATGATCAAAGACAGAAAGTCATAACAAAGAGATTAAACAGCCATAAAAAAAGGTGAAAAACAACATTTTAAAGGAGAGATATGCTCATTTTGAGGTTAATACTTGTATTTTGAATTTCTAATAGAACATGTTTACATGTTTTAATGTTAAAAAAACACATTATTTATTATAAACACTGAGTACTTCGTCGAATGCAGAAGTCGTGCTGCAGATTGTCAACAGTAATTAACTCCACACTTTAGGAGCCATGACTGCAAATGCTTGGTCACCCTCGGATGCAGATCTAGACTTCGGTCGGTAGAAAAAGCTCTTCTCACAGTTCCCAAGTGTACTTAGCCGTACGATTGGTAGAACATACTTCACTGCCTTATCCTTCTTCAGGATCCCAGTACCAACACCAGTCAGTGTTGTTATGATCTTAGTAGCACCAGTATGTGAGGGGAACGGAGTTCACGTTACCACAGTCCTCTCATGTTCCTCATGTGTGAAATTACAAACTGACCTGGAAACAAGATTAGTCTGCGTTTAGTTGTGTGTGTGAATGCCTCACCCTTCGGCCCAGAATCTGGTTGATGGCGGCGCTCTCCTTTAATGTGCACTCGGCGATGACCTTCGCCCTCATCTCCTTCATGTAGAGCATGAAGGCGTTCAGGGGTTTCTTGATGACCGGCTTCTTGGGCTCCTTCTCCCGCTTGGCCTCTACCTGGGGCTTCCTGAGGGGGGAGAGGAAGAGGAGAAGAGTGGCAGGAGGAGGAGGGGGAAAGGATGAGTGAAGGAATTTGAGTGAAGATGGAGAGACAATCAGAGCCTGATCTTCAGATTTTTGTATGCAAGGATTTAGACTAGAGTCAGGTAAAGATTAAGGTATATGACAAAAACACGAGTGAATCCTAGTCTCAAATTATACCCCAGCCCTGCAAGGAAAAATCCCTTGTGAAGTGATGAAAATAGAGTATAATTTAGTACAAAAGTACACAACTAAAAAGTTATTAGTGGAGGACAATTAAAAGAGGAAGATATGAACAGTGGTGAGGAGGTGTGACGGAAAGTGAAGGAAAATGACCCCAAAACAAAGCAAGCTTTGTACGAAGTGCAGGCAATACTTACACATACATGCTCCTGTCATAATGGTCGTGCTCTTGTTTGCCTGTAGGGGGCACTATGGCTGGGTGGGGGATCCCTGTAGGATGCATGCCTGAGGGGCCGAGCATCAGAGAGTGAGGGAACCTGGTGGAGGGGAAAGAAAAAGGTGGAGGTAGACGAGAGACAGAGAGTGACATAAAAAGCTTGCGTTAGTTCAGAGAAATGCTCTGAGTCAGTAGCAGGGAGGACGGTAAGCATCAAAGCAATGGCGTCAATTTTGGTAAGCAATGAGCCTGAAAGCGTGAAAAGACTCTAAATTGATCATTTAAGTGCTGGATGTGAATTACCAAACACAGGAATCCTGCCTGTGTGAACAGATAGGATGGGAACTCTTTTAAAAAGAATATATATATATATATATATATATATATATATATATATATATATAGACCTGGTGAATGGTGTTCATATAGAGCATGCTCAGTTCTTGTTCTTTGTTCAGTAAAAATGCAAGCATTTGTCACCACTTGAGGGCGTCCTAGCATTACAAAGTGAGAGGCTGGGAAGAAAGTAAAATACTCCTTCACATCTTTAATGCTGTCAGTGCACTTTGACACATCTTAATGAATAATTTCAGCATCCACCATAAGATCCAAGTCTATTAATTCAAGTCTAGTCAAGAAGGCAGTTTTTGGTTAAAAACACCCCAAAACAAACAGGTTTGTTTCAGCACCTTTACAGACTGTGGTTAGAAAACGGCAAAATAGAGTCAAAGAAGCAGCAAGAAGCATCTAGGTCAAATAATAACCAAAAACATATTCATATTGTTAGTTTTTAACCTGTATGTAACTGCTCATAGGTGAGATTTACTCTGCATAAATAAATGCTTGCAATGTAGGTAATGTAGGAAATAAAGAGGATATGATTCCCCTCTGAGCACTAGGTTAAAGACAGCATATGATTCGTGATCCGGCTTTTAAGTTGTGATTTTCTTAAACAGACCATCACATTGGAAATAGCTACCTTTGTGAAATGATACAGGTCTAAAACAAACTATATGAAAGGCTGGTTGACCTTTGGTTGTTGTGTGACCGAGGCCTTGTGTATGAGACAGATAGCCTGAGAAAGTGGCAAAGCGATGTGGCGAGAAAGCTTCTGTCTGTTGCAAGCACAACTTACAAGATCGCTCGGGATCAAATGTGTCAAATTAGAGGCACACAGCTTAAGCAAACCAAAACACACCTGGCTGAACATCTATGATGACATTGTAGCTCTCTCAAACACAGCGGGGTCGCAAGGCTCACTCTCTTATTTTTATTGTTCCTGTGCATGTCCTTGGAAAAACTGAAATGCCTGCTCTATGGAACAGTGTAACAGGATCTCACACATTTGCTTTAAAAAAATTGCAACAGCAAGAAAAAAGCAGTTAATGTCCTGATGGTACCCAAGAGCGTGTGTGTGCGTGTGTGTGTGTGTGTGTGTGTATGTCAGCCTTTTGTATTCTGCAGCAGCGACTAGCTTGGCTCGGCTCAGTTTGCCTTGACTGGACTCGTCCTGTTTACAGCACACTTGCTCCAATAGGACTTTTACAGCAATGCCCAATGAAAGCTGACACAGAAGCTGAACATGGCGAATGGAAAACTCCTGCTCAGGCATTTTGAATGTGCTATAAACAGGAGCTGATGATGCAGAGCGTAGCTTGTTGTTTGTGCTTTTACTTTCTTGGCTCGGTCTGGCTTGGTCCAACCAGCAGGCTACGATACCTGGAGTAGGAGGCGCTGGAGAGGTTGGAGGAGTAGGGCTGCCTGAATCCACAGGGGGACAGGGCAGGATAGACAGGCTGGCTCTGCCTGCCACAGCACAGCAGAGGGGAGAGACGGCAACAGTTTGTGCCTTTTAGCTTAACGGGTAAACGTTTGTTGATCCCTGTGAGGATGTTTAGTCCCAAAGGGCAATTTAATTCTACAATGTTCTTGATTTAAATTCATCATATTTGGTTAATTCCAGATACACTCTTTTACATATTCATATATTTTTTCCTTTGCTACATTTTGTAATATGCAAACAAATGACTGTCAAATAAACGTTTTACCATTAAACCATTGTTCAATAAAGTCAAATCTCATGGTTTAATGCTTCTTTGCATCTATAGAAGTATCCATTGTAGAAGCTGGTGATGCACAGCGACTCCCCCCCCCACCCCCAGGGGAGTTTGGATCAGCACTGTTGACAGCTGTGTGTCAATACTTGGCTTACTGGGAACAGAAACACACACACACTAACACACCACGGGAGGTCGAGGGTGGGGACGGGATTCAAGCAAGAGCCTTTGATATGTAGAAAACCCAACTTCTACCTCCTGAGAGCCTATACACCCCCCACCCCAACTGATTCATCCTTATGTTTCAACGCATACACAAACACGCCGATCCACATCGAGCATTTAAACCACCACCTTTTAATCATCATTATCACCACTCACACTTCCTTGCCTTATCCTCTTTTTCTCCTCTGCATCCGTCCTTCAGCCCCAGGAGAAGGCAGTGCTACACATACAGTAAGGGGATGAGTTTCACAGAGCGCTGAGCTCAGCTCCTGGAGGACCATTCACGCTGTAATCCTGTTTTAACTGAGTTAACACTACAACACAGGTCAAGTGCTGCTCAGATAAATGCAAACTAAATCGGCTTTTTATCTCACAAGGAAGCTGTACACCAGATCTAAGAATCCCTAACTACATCATCAACTAACCAGTGCAAGTTAGGTTCGGTCCACAGGCCCTCATACAGGTCACACACATCAAAAGTCCTTGCAGACAGCGGCTCCTGAGTGACGGTGCCTCAAAACAGAAAAATACCTCCTATGTTACAGGCATGGCTGGACAGAGGTATGCAGGGAATGAAATGAAAAACTAGGCAACCTGCTCATTTGTGCTGTCTCCAGCGCCTTGTGCATTTTCTTCGTTACACTTTGACGACAAGTGACAACCAAGTAATTACATCCATACACACTGAAAGGTTCAGTCAAAGGTGATGAGTTTGAAAATGTCAGTGAATGACAACAAAGGGGAATCACTTGCAGGCTTACAGTAACTGTTTGAGGCCTCTGACTGCTCCGCAACTCTTTGGGTATTTTGTTTAAGGATCAATAAGTGCAATTTTACTGTCTTGGAGCACAAATGTGACCATAAAATGTGAGCCATACAATTTTAGAAGTGGCCACTTGAGTGGATCAGCAGGTTCCCTGGATTCCTAGAAATACACTATTTGTGAGCATAATCCAATCTTTACATGCCATCGTTCCTTAAGGGGACAGGAGGAGTCTGTGCTACACTCTCTGCTTTGGTTGACTGGTGTTAAAGAGGCTTTATATCATCTGCTTCAACTCTCGTTTCACACTGTATTTAATAATGCAACATGTTACTCCTCGTGCTCCCACCACAGCGGTCGCCACTGCAGAGCTACATCCTTACAAAACAACTAAACACACCTCAAATAATTCCTGACCCCGCCCTGGACGAGGCAATTAACTGACCAACTGCCGGCCCGGGTGACACGTGGAGGTGGTCATGCAGGGACAGGAGAGGAGACCAGGCGGATAGTGAAAACAACAGAAAACAACAGTTTGACATTTAACCACTCATTCTCTATGCTCTCCCCTCCTCCTCCATCAACAAAGAACCACACTACAGGGGGCCAAAACAAGGAGATAATCTGGGTTAAAGGAGATTAGCTGTTCATAATATTTGTGAAAATCCATAGTGAAGTGTCTGAAAAAGATAAAACGCCTGTAAATCAGACTTGAGAAATGTCCGGGGACACAAAGCTCGTCCTACAGAAACATGAGAAACAGGCATAAACACACATGTATGTGTACAAATGCACAAACAAAGTTTTAAGCCTCTGCTCTAAATCTCCATGACATTTGATGTAAGCCTTTAACTGCTCCTGCAGGGGATTTTGTCCAGGCACAGATACTGTAGGTTGTAATAAATGGATTTGTGTTGATCCATAAATCAATGGAAGTCTGACATTATAAGTTCACAATCAACCAGCATGACATCGCAAGCTCACAATCGACTCAGAATTGATGGAAACTGTAAATGCAATGACTAAATATGCAGCAGATGTGGCTGTTGCAGTCGTCCCACACTACGAGCTTTCTGCTGCTTCATCCCCAAAAGAAACTATTGGAAAATCAAGACACAGGCCGAGGAATCAAAACACAACGCGGTGGATAAAATCCAAATTGAAAGAAATGTTGGCACTTTTGTACAAATAGTTACAGTCGTAGTAGGAGTTAAATGTTAAAAATGAGCAAATCAGCACTTTCCCACCTGCAATTTCAATTGTACTTTTTAAAATAAATAAATAAATGCAGATTTGATTTTAAAAGCATACATGATCTGGGTATATATATAGCATTACCCTGAGGTTAAAATGACTCAAAAGGACTCAAAACTCAAACTTAAGGACTGGGACTTGACTTGAGACTTGTCAGTCTTGACTTTGGACTTGATTTGGGACTTGTCTGTCTTGACTCTGGTCTTGAGGGTTAAGACTTGAGACTTACTTATGACTTGCAAGACAATGACCTGGTCCCACCTCTGTTACACAGTACTGGAGATAGATCTCCTGGCAACAACACCCTGTTCTAAACCACATTAAGTCTATTGCTAATTTAGTTTTAGTCATTCAAAATAAGTCTCTTTATTGATAATTTAATTTAAGTCAGTAAAACATGCACTTCGAGGAATTTGCTTGTGACTAAATAGATAGACACTTTTAGTGTCCGTAACACTGTTAGTGAAAGAGTTGTGGTTTCTTTTATATTTTGCAGTTGTCCACATTCCTTTGTGTTTAGGAAGCTTACTTCAACTTGTGGCCTCTGGTCAAAACAAGAGGATCAAAGAAGCTGGTTTCCATGCCAACGGGGCCACGGGTTAGTTACTTTGACACCAGGTGAGACAGTGATGTATGTAACACTGACCCAGGTCAGAGTGTGTGTGTGTGTGAGTGTGTGTGTGTTTGTATATGTGATGCTGAGGGTGACGATGATGATGGTGTTTGGGAAGGTAGAGGTGAGGTTGTTTTTTTAAGGGGGGATATTAATATTATAGATATTAGATAAGGTACGGGTTAAGAGTTTGTAGTGGTGGGACAAAACAATTATTTTCATTATTGATAAAAACCGCTGATTATTATTTCAATGAATCGAATAAACCTGGGGTAGGCAGTTTAAGTGTTGTTAAAGACATAATGATTATCAATCAATCATCAACAATAGTTGCAGATTTTCTCCCAATCAGCTCGTTGACTGATAGATTTTAAGTTCTCATCATGTAAGAGAGAGACGTGGTGTATTCCTTCATATTTAGGGATATATTGTGTGTAACAAAGTCATCACAGGTACACAAAGAAACAAGTGAGTCACAGTATGTACAGATAGGTAGGTGTGTGTGTATGCGTGTGTGTGTGTGTGTGTGTGTGTGTGTGTGTGTGTGTGTGTGTGTGTGTGTGTGTGTGTGTGTGTGTGAGAGAGAGAGACACTCACCAGCCCATGGAGGGAGTGATCTGGCCGACACCGCCTGGAGGGAGGGAGTAGTACCCTGAGAGGTCCTGGGACTGGTGCCTGTGAACGCCTGGAGGACACACACATATATTAACATCGTTGTAATCACTCTATTCTCTCTTGTTATTTGTCACTAAAGACCTCATAAGTACATGCACACACTAAATTAACTAAGGAACTGGAGGGTCACACACACACGCACGCACACACACACACACACACAAACACACACGCACACACACACACCAGCCCTGGCCCCAGGTCTGATGGGGCTATTAGTGCTATTAGTAGTCTGGGAACCTGGTATTAACACACAAAGATACCCTTAACACAGGTCACACACTTCTGTTCCCATCCTGTCATGGTGTGTCTACGTTAGTGTGACATTATACTGTGTGTGTGTGTGTATGTGTGTGTGTGTGTGTGTGTGTGTGTGTGTGTGTGTGTGTCTGGGGGACCCTCCACTGGGAGCTGATGTCTCCAGTCGGTTTCACTGGTTTACTCTACACAAGTTAAGTTCCATCATCTTAAAAAACACACACAGATATGGGCAGACACACACCCAAACACGCACACAAACAAACCATCTCACATGCTACTTTTAGCAAAAATGTTTTCCAACAAAAGAAACACAGACAGCTCGACTCTCTGCCCTCTCACAGTAAATATCCAGTCTCTCTCCCTGTCTCTCTCTTTGTGCCCTTCAAAGGAAGTCATTTGTCAACAGGCAGCACCTAGCACTTAGCGTGGCCCGGCTGCTAACCTGTGTTTGCAGCAGAGGAATGCTCTAGATGACTGTAATTTGGCCGTGGCTCCGGGCCTGTTTCAGGACCCCGAGCCACTATAAATCTGGACGACAGGAATGTGACTGAGTCAGTCGACCTGTCTCACCACTCCGATCTTTCGTCCCCTCCCTCCGTCTGTCCCGCCACGCCCTTCCTCCCTTCTCCTCTCCTCCCTCATCCTTTCATATTGCCCTCTGCTGTTCCACTACTCAGACTCTTTCACTCTTCTCACCTCTCTTTTAGCTTTTACCTCCTTCTCAGGCTCCTCCTGTTCTCTCTCCTTCGTTACAGACCTCAACTCTTTTCCTTCCCTTTGTCCATTCCCAGGATCTATCTCTCCATCCTCCTACAGTACTACTATTACTTTTATGGTCTCCTGCATTCTTTCTTGCATTCTCCTCTGCCTGCCCTGGTTTATTTCTCTACCACTGTACACACTCATGTAAAAAATATGTAAATGCTGTTGTGTCATACATATCAATCTATCTGTTATTGCATATTTTACTATATTAATAATGTGGCTTGTGTGAACAAATGGACCTAAAAACCACAAGTTAAAGCTTTAGAAGGTTTATTAAAACTACAATGTTTAAAATAAATACCCAGGGAGGTAGCAGGACATTAAATGTTAAAAAAATTGAACTGCAAGTGCATGAATCAAATGTATTTACAACAGGAGAATTAACAGTTAACTGAGCTTCTAAGAGACTTAACTGTCACCAAAGACATGTTCATCCGACAAACAAACTATTACTCTATAGGCATGTGATGACTGTGAGGAATGTGATGAATTAGTACTAAAAAGAGAGAGAAGGGACGTCTAGCTCTCTGATCCTTGCTGTAACATCTCCCCATGGCAGGTCAACATGTGTAATGGTTACATCATGCAGCAGCATGTCAGACACATAAACAAGATTCAACATACAGAGGTCTTTATCAGGGTAGAGTCCACATGTTGTAAACACAGGGTTTATCCTCAGGCTGTGTTCCGACTGACAGCAGCACTGCGTGACAAAACAATGACTCCTTTATTTTTCTTATAGACTCTAGTCATCATCCGAATAACGACTACCTTAGATAATATCTGGTAATTTGATACAAAGTCAAAAAGGTACACCACTGTTACTGCAACTCCCAAGGTGCATTTGTGCAAGAAACATCCAATTACAGAGCTTAAAATGATTTTAAGTGCACCACTACAAAGATCATTCTGTTGAGAAACCAAAAAGCACAATCTGCAGCTTGAAGTCATTATAACTTGAATTTGAAAACACTCAACTCTAGGAAGAACGTCTGGCAGCTTTTAGCAATATGCTACTTTTACAGTTTAACTGCAAGCATTGAAAGATTTGCCGTCATGATGAAACAAAAGAGGTGTAGCCCTGCATCAGTGGTAACGTATAAATAAACAGCAGTGCGGTATAATTCTCTGCCTTCATACTGGGCTTCGACGCACGACAAAATACTGCGGTCTTCATCCGGTTGTTTTGCCAGAGGGCTACCATCAGGCTGAATGTGCCCTGAGGCTAGTACGGATATTGCTGTATGTTAATATTGAACAGGATAAAAGTGAAAATAAATTAAATCTCAGAAGATATCAGATTGCACTGTTAAACCAATTAAAATAAATATTAACTGTTAATAGTACAGATGAATGACAGTATTTATAATAATGAATACTTCTTTTGATACTGAGATGGTGAACTTCATATCCTTTTTCAAAATCACCCATATTCCCTGAAATGACTCTACGCACAACATCAAAACAGAAATCCGAAACTGAAGGTTTTATTATAAGTGTTAAATTAGTCATATTTGGATGTAATGGAAACATGCTGCCCTGTTTGTTGTTAGGAAACCTGTAGGGGAAAATTAGCGGCAGTAAAAGGGGCCGTTTTCTTTGGAATGCCCCTTTTTAAGCGTCAATCTAATGACAGCTAAAGCAACTATCTCACGCTCTCCACGTCAATATCACGTGAAACAACCCAAAAAGGGAAACCGTTTTAGTCAAACCTGGCTCTGCGTGAGCTCGGTATTAGAACGTGTGCTTGTAAAACAGAGACTCGAGGAGCTGAAAATACAATTCCTGCACTAATAATGTGCTTTGGTGGTTACAACCACTAAGAGTGAAAATGATGCTGCATCTGAGCCTTTAAATGACTTGACAAGCAGTCCGTGTGGTGTACATTAAAGAGACCAGAAGAAACTTTGTCATGTTTTGTGATAGTAAGGGCACCAATGAGGGCTTTTACCCAAGTTCAGTACTGTGAATCCCATGAAAAAGGAATGTTTTTTTTTCTTTAAAAATGGGTCATAAAAATATAGGTAAATATAAAGACAAACATATTAGCAAACGTTACTCAAACAGAATTAAAAACTGCAGTTGTTGGGGACTATTTTAAACTGCGGATTAATACACATTTGGTGCTCTTGGTGAGTATTAACAGCCGCAGCAGGACGGTGTAAGTGGGTTAACCCAAAATCAATCTCGGCAACAGCTAATATTTCAGGCTTTCGGTGTAGCCAGCTGATATACCGGCCACGACGGCTTCTTCCGAGCGACGGTTATTGTTTACGCTCCAACTTGAGATGCAAGAATGGAGTTGGAGTTGAGAGACGCTGTCTCATTTCATCTTCTCATCTTCAACCGCTTATCCAGGGTCGGGTCGCGGGGGCAGCAGCTTTAGCAGGGGACCCCAAACGCCCCTTTCCCGGGCCACATTAACCAGCTCTAACTGGGGGATACTGAGGCGTTCCCAGGCCAGTGTGGAGATCTAATCTCTCCACCTGGTCCTGGGTCTTCCCCGAGGCCTCCTCCCAGCTGGACGTGCCTGGAACACCTCCCTAGGGAGGCGCCCAGGGGTCATCCTTACTAGATGCCAGAACCACCTCAACTGACTCTTTTCAACGCAAAGGAGCAGTGGCTCTACTCCGAGTTCCTCACGGATGGCTGAACTTCTCACCCTATCTCTAAGGGAGACTCTAGCCACCCTCGGATACCTGCATATGAATGCAGATAAATAATAACAAAAGCTAAGGAAAAGCTAAATCAATGTAAGATGAAAGCGGACGGGTTCTGTGTTGACGGCCAGTCAATTCGCCGCTTCTGCTCTCCGCACGGACTGTGTACCTGCATGCAACCAAAGCCTGCTCAAACATGATTGGTAAATATTACCAGACTGCGTCCTCTACCCAAATCTTGTCCCACTGTCTACACATTCTACCTACATATACTGAATCTGGTTATAGAGATTAACTCAAGATAAACAACAGCGTTGTGTGTTCATGGCAATGAAGGAATATGTCGCTCAGCGCAAAAAATTTGTGGCTCACTGTTTTAATAGTTTTTGGTTTCCTGATTGGCTTTGGTCTTTTCATGGATGTGTTGACAATAAGAAAAATATAGAATATTGCTAGCCTTATTCTTTAAATAATACTCAGAAGTTCCACTCAGGTAAGTGAAGCATGCTCTTTGTAACGAGTTACTTCACACTCTGCACACACGTACAGTAATATCTGAAGCCCATGCATATAAGAGTCTACAGTAAGTGTTAATTGGGGTTTCATCTCACACATAAAAGTGTGACAGCAGACAGGTTTCATTTCTGCTTTTTCTTTCTGTAGTTTACGCTCTGTTGTCCGAGCCAACAGTCATATCTGAGAAAAGTCAAAGCAATGCGATGCTGCTGGATTGACTGGGAATGACTATTTTTAAATCACATGCTGAATGTGGTGTTCTGGTCGACTGAAGAAATTACTGAACTGACTGGACAGACCAGCTGGGTCGCAAAAAGTCAAACACGAACAAGCAGGGGGATATTACTAAACGGTTGTTTTAACGGGTCTTGATTTTAGGATGACACTTTACACCTGGCCAGGGACAACAGATGGCATATATATACAGTAATGTTCCTCAATATGCACTGTCCCCGACAAATAAAGTGTGTGAGATTAGTGATCATTTCTTACCTAAAAATTTTATTTCACAAAAAATGAATCCTGCAGTGTTTGGTAAACAAAGATTTTGGTGAGATTAAAAGGTGCACGATTAGAGGAAAATAATCTATAACATTGTTTAATCCTTCAAGAGGTTAGCTGTTCAGAATTCTTAATTACACTTTTTAAACTTTGCAGTCTCTGTTGTCAGATATGACAGTGATAAAAGCATGAACTTATACTTTGCTGTGATCCAACCGGTGTACTTAAACGAGAGCACAAAAACAGACATTGAATTTTAACAAGCTCTCTGGTTACCACGGAGACTGGCATCCCTGCATCCCTGCCATAGTCACTGTAAGTCTTTATTTTAAGTCTCTTACAGTATTGTTTTAGGTAAGCGGTGGGACTTAAGTGTTACCTCCATTGACATGTTTTGATATTGCACAACTGTTAAATTTAGAATAGATTTATTTTACCAAACTTTCTGCAATTAAACTTTCCGCTTTCCGTTTTTTTTGTTTCGTTTTTTTACTTTTTATGCCCGAAAAAGTTAAAATGATGCGCCATAGATTGCTCTGTACTTAAGGCTGGGTGATAATTTAATGTGATAAATGTATTGTCTTTCGATGAAATCGTATCATGGTTCAGAGATCAAGATCTCGTCATATACAGGTATACCTTCGAAACTGATAATAACAAGCACACACGAGCTAAACATATATCTGATGTGAAATATTTTGAGGGAATATCATTCGAATATCATTCGAAGATTGCGAATGTGTTTTGTAACTATGTAAACATTGTCTGGGAAAACAATCTCAATAATTTCATGTTCATTTTGCACTTTAGTTATTAATAAAATGAGAAAATACTCAGTACTTTTAATTCACATGGCATTCAAAAATAGCCTTTAGCCTTTCTATATACAGCATTGATCTACTGAAATGACCAGAAAGCATGCTCTATGGTGATAGATATCGTTAGAGATATGAAATGACCTATATCAGGACAGAAGATTTTGGCCATAACGTCAACACATCACATATCTGTACCGGTGCCACAGTAGTCTAGTATACCCATACTATTATTTCCATGCTGTAGTTTCATCTCGGCACGC
Source organism: Echiichthys vipera (assembly GCF_963691815.1). Classification (NCBI taxonomy): domain Eukaryota; kingdom Metazoa; phylum Chordata; class Actinopteri; order Perciformes; family Trachinidae; genus Echiichthys; species Echiichthys vipera. The sequence goes on from NC_139839.1 coordinate 8,090,844, forward strand.
TGAACTGCCAACTCTGTTCAATAACACCATGCCCCCACACCACAGACTGTATGTGTTGTAGCTGCTACAGTCCTCGACCCGGTTCTCGAAGAATACTTGCCAAACCATACAAATAGTATTATTTTTCTAGAACCAGGTGCAAAAAAGTTGTATTGTTTGACTGAAGAAGTTTTGATACTACTTCAGATTGGCTTATTTTCATTAACACCTTAAAAAGGTATCGACCCGGCCCTAAAAAGAAAGTATTTTCCTTTTTTGTATACAAGGGAAAATTTGGGAGTCTATAAAGCTGAAACACTGCTGAAGGTCATCCAGTAACTTTATTTAGGCTACAGTGAAAGCAGAGAGTGGGCGTTGGATGGAAACAACACAGGAAGTAAACTGCGCAGTGAGAATAAAGTGAGAGCTGTGATCTCAACGAGCAACAAAGCAAGTTTAAGGAAGAGGTGTCTCCTTTGAGCAGAAATATAACAAAAGACTTTCCTTGTTCACAAACAATGCATAAGTATTATAGCGAGCGGCTCTCATCTACAGTGAGAAGAGTTCACAGGAACATCCCGTTGGCCGCCACCAAGATGACAACATGGTGACTCTGAACGCAGAGCAGCAGGAGTTAAATGATGCATTTCTAAACTCATGATCAAGCTTGGTTTTTCACACATCATTGGTGCTGCGATTCTACAAGAATAAGAAAAAATAAGAAAAAATAGAAAAATGGTAATCACATCTCTGATTCTCCTTCCAGCTTTACATGCAAGCCATGCATGAGTGGTATAATTATAGGTCTGAGGAGTGAGAGAGAGAGACCGGCACAGAAATGATTATGGGGAAAAAGTGAACCGTATGACGACAGCTAACTAACTGTAATTTGATAATTGTTTCACGTACATTGAACAATCACAGTTTCAGTTAAAAATAACTTGTGTTTATTAAGAAACATTACACTTACATCCTCCTAACAGTGGAAGAGAAGTGAGCAGAGAAGTTTATGGTGTGTAATCACTGCAGCAGTTACATCTGTTATATCATTATTAGTCAGATTATGCTGCGCCATACAGAAACATGCATCCGTCCTTCTGTCAATTTTGTTGTCAAAAGACAGAAACTGCTTGGCTGCTTGACAAAAGCTAGAGCCAGATATGAAAAAAAGAAAAAAAACAATCACCACAGTTTAACAAGTCTGGAAATATTCTTCTTCCCTAAACATGAGTGAAGATGAGCGATTAGATGGTGACAGCACTGAAAAGGGCTTTAAGATGCTACTGGAAAAGAGAAAAGAGCCTTCACATGATGCAAGTAGATACTAAGAAAACACTGTGAATTGCGTGGGAAAAAAAGCGTCTGCATGCTGTAATAGTTTAAAATCTGGTTCATGCTTATTGTACAAACACACTTTGTGGCATATTAATATTGAAAAGGAGATCACGTGACAAATGCTTCACAGGGAAGCCGTGAGATGACAAATTTGCATGTGTTAATCTCAGTTAATGCAGGTTTTATATTGGTCAGCAGTGCACATAAAGTGTGATAAAAATTGCATATTGCAGCCAAATAGACTGAACACACCGGCTGCTTTTGAATGTCTAATTCATTTCATAGATAGAGCAAAAAGTAGTGTGTTTACCAAATGTCCCCTGTGCTTATATTATCATTATATAAACTCACTGAACTTGCTTTTGAATGCCCCAGCTGAGTGTTTGGCCATTGCCTGTTCTCAGACTTTGTCCCTGCTGGCCACTGTAGGTCTCACACCTAATTCCCCCTGTAGACACACCTGTATTTTGTGAGTGTATTTGTGTATGTAATTCTCTCTCTTTTTTATTTTGACTCTTAAACACAAAACCCTGAAGTAAATTATTGTTTGCTACAAGCACTAAACACAATGCATCCAGTTCTTGTGCATGAATATGTTACGTTTCTAATGCTACTTTGATGTCCTTCAAATAAACAAAACTAAACTAAACTAAACTAAACTAAACTAAACTAAAAGCATGACTCTATCAAAGAGGACGCAGTTAGTAACAACAGAGAGAAGAACAAAAAAAATCTGCTATGGGTCGGCCGGTGGCTGAGTGGTTGGAGCAGTCGTCCCATGTAAAGAGGCTGGAGATCCATGACAGGTTCAAATCTGACCTGTGGCCCTTTAATGCATGCCCCCCCCCCTCCCTCTAATCCCATTTCATGTCTGTCCTACTGAATAAATGCATGAAAACTGCCAAAAAAAATCTTAACAAGCTTTCATCTTATTATAGCTGATTATAAATAAATAATCTGCAATACAAAATTCTAATGACTCAGACTTTTTGTTCTTTACTTGTGAGCTTATGGATCGTTTCACTTTTTCAGAACTTGGAAGCAAATATAGAAATAGCAAGGACATTAGGAATTAGTCTTTCGGTTGAACTGGTCACATCTTGTAGACACAGGCAACTGCTGACGAGGCCTGTTGACTGTTGATGGGTCATGAGCCAAAACGTTTGGCAACCGGTGCTCTAAACTTGCTTAAACCTGCAACTATTTCTATAAAATATCACATTATTCTATAAATATATCTGAATTATGAGGGAAAAAAGGGCCAAAACATCAGCTTTTCAGTTATACAGTACATTAGGTCTCTTAAAAATCTTTAAATCATGCATTACTGCTTGCTTTTCTTTACGCATATTCAGTTCTCCTCCTGCAGAGCCAAAGAACGCCAAAACATCTTTCATCACTCGTCTCATCCCACTCTACTGCGCTGATTTCATGTCAACAGCTATAAAACTATATCGATCAATGCTGAGCTCAGAGCTGCAGGAGAACAGTCGGAGAACAAACCGGAGATAGGTGTGCCGAAAAATGACATCACTGATGAGGTAACCCCTACCTGTGAGGAGCTGAAGAATGATATGAGGAGTTAAGAGGTAAGGTGTGTGTGTGTGTGTGTGTGTGTGTGTGTGTGTGTGTGTGTGTGTGTGTGTGTGTGTGTGTGTGTGTGTGTGTGTGTGTGTGTGTGTGTGTGTGTGTGTGGTGGGTGTGTACTGTATAGTGTTCCTGACTGGAAACATAGTCAGGATTCAGGTTTGATGGTGTGAGAAGTAGTGTGTGTGTGTGTGTGTGTGTGTGTGTGTGTAAGGGTTTGTTAGAGGCAGGTGGCTCAGTCTGTCATTAAGTGCTGAGTCACTGTACTAGCAACACACACTCACACAAAGAGTCTAGACCAGACAAGGGGAGTGTGTTTGTGGGATAAAGGGGGTTTCCAGACGGAGCAGGCAGAGGACTGCCTGAGGTCACACTCCAATATCTAATCAGAGCAAAGAAAAGGCTTGAGTTTCTTTTCTGTTTTTTCTTCTTTTGCCATCAAACTCTTTCTCTCCTACTGTTTTCTCGCTGTTCTCACTCAAATGTACTCACTTTCGTCATCATCACCATGTCCAATCATTCAATTATCGTCTCAGAAACTGCTGAGTTATAAACTCTGCAGTTTCTGAGGAAAACCCAGGCGGTGTTAGAGGACCAGGGAATTTCACCTCACCATATCAGGGAGCAATTTCATGGCTGCATTCAGTTGTGAGCTGCTGCCAACCTTTGCCTGCACTCCAGTTTTTCTTGCCGTTTCACCATTTGTTGTTGTATTTTACAGCTTGTGTTTAATGATTTGTACGAATAAAGTTGTCATAATTTACAATTAAGTTACGAGTTATTACTATCAAACCATCACCATTATCGTTTCTCTCTAATAAGCGTTTGACTGATAAAATGTTGATTTAGGTTTTCTTACAGCCCTTTCATACAGGAGATCTGCACAAAAATTACTCTCACTTTGCTAACACTTGCAGTATAGTTCATAAATGTCACAGACTAACCAAAGAATTACACTGTATTACATTAAATAATGGGACTTGTTGCCCACGTCACGTGTGCATTAGTGTCATTTTCCCTGAACCTACTGTATGAGCTCATACCAAATACTGCACACTGAGATGTCACGAGACAAACATCCATTATTTAGGGTCATCAATGAACCTAACACATGCACGTCTTTGGACTGTGGGAGGAAACCGGAGAACCCGGAGAAAACCCACGCAGACACAGGTAGAATAATAAATATTATATAAATATATATAATAAAAAATATTAAGTTTCGGGAAAGTTTTACCCTTCGAGATGTCTTGCCAATAGTTTCACAGATGTTGCAGTAAATGTCCTCTCACCCACCCATTCTCACTCTCACACACACACACACACATAAACAAACACAAACACACACGGCTCTTGGGGAAATTAGCCATTAAGCTTGTTGCTCAACGACACTTCAACATGGAGCAGCAGGAGAATGAACCTCCAACCTCGAGATTACATTACCCACAATGTAACTTGACTGCAAAACAGTTTGATCTGAAATGTGTGTGTGTGTTTTTTGCAAGTAGCGGCTAATGTAGCCTCGAGCCGCTATGGCCTCAAGCAGAGATGAGGAGCGGGGCTGCAGAGGTCTGCTAAGCTCACTACTTTGAACTCCACACCTCCAGATTTGTTTCGTTTTTTTAACTTGTAGTCTTCATCCGAAACCAACCAATTTATCAGATTTTACGCGGCTCCCTCTGGAGCCACAAAAGGCTTTAAACAACTTTTTTTCACACCTGCAGTAATACTCCCCAAGATCTGAAAACAGACTTTGATGTGTAAAATCAGTGACGCTCCCCTTTAATACATATATGTAAAGTCCTCTGCAGACCACGAATGTGCTGAAGGATTTTTGCTTGTGACGCCAGGAGAGAGACGATGAGGCTGCTAAAACCATACGGGGATCATGAATATGTTCAGCAAATTCTACGGTAATGTGGAGAGGAGTTTAAATATCATGCAGTGGAGCAAACTGTGAGGCGTACAGCGAGAAAGACGGACCAAGCATCCATCCTTTTAGCTCCGCCTCTTCAAAGGCAAAAGTCCTCCAATGTTTAAATGTCAGGGTGTGTTTGTTTGTGACTTTCAAACAGAGTACAGTGTGTGTTTGTATGTACAGTGCTCGCTAAGGAGAACCTTCTGTGTGCTGCAGCGATGGCTTGTGCGATTGTCACTCTAATTGTTTCCATCTTCGTGTGTGTGTGTGTGTGTGTGTGTGTGTGTGTGTGTGTGTGTGTGTGTGTGTGTGTGGCTAGCGGTCCCTTCAGAGGAGCAGGCCACTTCAGAGCGGCCGTGGAACCGCCACAGGCCGACGGAGCCGGTGCTGCCACTTCACACACTGTGTGCGTGCCTGAGTATGTGTTAGTGTGTGTGTCCATGTGTGAGGAGAGAGCCGGGGGAGATGGGTTTGAGGATCATTAATGTATTGCATGTGCGTGAGAGAGAAGGGGGGAGGGGGATAAGAAATAGAAAGAAACCAAGAATATGTATGTATTATATTTGTTATACTACATTATTTGTGTGTGCATGTGTGCAGCATTTGCATCGATGTGATGAACGATGCGTCGACAGCACAAACACATGGCGGTGTCTATGTGGATGAGGATTTCAGCAGCTGTCTGGAGTATGTCTGTGTTTATTTCTGCGGGTGTAAGTGTGTCTGTGAGAGATCTCTTAAATCTGTGTAATTCATAGGGCTGCCCCCAAATATTCGATCAAGCACTGCTCGACCAAAAAATCATTTGCCTACCAAAATTTCATTAGTCCATCGGTCGCAGGGGAAAAAAGCAGCAAAAACATTTGGAGCCATGTCTTGTCAAAAATTAAGTGAAAATCTATGTGACTGGTGACTGGCCTCAAAGGCTGGAGGTCTTTTAATTTGAAAGGGCAGATACAGGAAGTCACACTCACTCACTGTCAGTGTTTTTTTTTTTAAAACGCACCAGGTATAAAAAAAAAATTCGAAAAAAAATCAATTAGTCGACTAATCACTCTAAATGGCGACCACTGGACGACCATGAAATTCATTGGTCAGGGGCAGCCCTAGTAATTCAGTACTTCAACAAGAATTCAACATCATTAAAGTTGGCTCTGTGTCTGTGTGTGTGTGTGTGTGTGTGTGTGTGTGTGTGTGTGTGTGTGTGTGTGTGTGTGTGTGTGTGTGTGTGTGTGTTCTTCTCACCTGTCTTCTGGCTCATGTCTGTGGGCAGGTGTGGAGGACTTGGGCTGAAGTGCTCATTGCTGTAGGGCAGGAGGGACGTCAGAGGGTGCATCCCATGAGACTGCTGCACCACCGACACTTTGTTGGACTGTTGAGGAGACACAGGGACAAAAAATTCATTTAGATTGTAGCAATTTTTTCAAAGTTTTTTTCAAACTGACTGAAATCTGTCTTCAGTTCAAACTGACTGCAATCTGTCTTTAGCTCAACCAAAGATTTACCATTTAGAGCTGCAGCAATACTTCACGTTCAGAGGGACACATTTCCCATATCTTAGCAATTAAAGTGGTGAGTGAATTGTTATAAAGGGACAGAAATAATGGGTAAAGTTATGAAAACAAGATATATGGGTTGATATAATCAAGAGAGCAGGACTGAACAAGATTATCATCTTAATTAAATAAGTGTTTTAGGATTCTGGCTGATTCATTTGTAAAGTGACTAAACAGGATGCATGAATTATTATATTTTGCGTTGTTATTTTTTCGTCCGACAGATGAAGGATCACAAGTTCAGAGAAGGAAAACTTAATAACAACACAGCGAGGCCATGCCCTATCTCAGAGTATTAACGGAAGTGATTCATTATTTGTGTATTAGACCCTTTATTTGTGACCTGCTTCAAAATGTATCTTCTTTGGCCCATGCAACACCCTTCCACCAAGTTTCATGAAAACCAGGTTAATAGTTTTCCTGTTATCCTACTGACAGACTCAAAAACATCCTCCTTGGCGGCCTTGGCGGAGGTAATAATAACAGTATTACTGTAATAACTAATGATATTTGGCAACTGTGTTTCAAGATTTAAGATAAGTCATTTAGCCAGAGACTGGTGAACCTGATCAGAGAACATGACAACGATGTGTTTTCCTTAACTGCATTTGATAAAAGAAGAAACATTCAACCAGAAACAAACATGAAAGGATTTAGACAAATCTCAGTTCCATCTCTTTTCTTTGCCTAATGAATCACTGTTGTTAAAAGATGCAAGATTACACGGCGGAACAAAGGGGCCAGTGTTACTCTCTCAGACTATATTTATCTACGCTTTTGATCGCTTTCACTGATCCGAATGAACACAAACGCACACGCATAAAAGAATAAAAGATAGAAAGAAAGAAGGAGAGCTGGACATCTTTAACCTGGTTTGGAACAAACAAGATGTGCTGTACTTTGCTCCCATTGGTTTTCAGTGGAGCAGGGAGGAGCAGCAGGAGGAGGAGGCCCATTTGATCGATAAAGCTTTGATGATCAAGTGAGGCTGCGTGCGAGCTTGTTTGCTTTCATGTTTCTGTTTACAAATGGCTTTCAATAACTTACGTGAAATCCAGTTATTTCTAATGCTCACAGCATGCGGGCTGACATACGATATGTCACAGCGGTTTGCCAAGTTGGAGGCAGCTAACCAGGCAGCCTTGGACAGAGTTAAACCGCGTATGTTTGAACCATGCCATATGTGTGTGTGTGTGTGTGTGTGTGGACTGGGCAGTGTAACTATTTATGTGGGAGGCAAGTATAAATATGCGTCTTTCTGTCCGAGTGTGAATGTGTGTTTGTGAGTGGGTGGATGTGTAAGGACGGATGCATTCGTGTGTGTGTGTGTGTGTGTGTGTGTGTGTGTGTGTGTGTGTGTGTGTGTGTGTGTGTGTGTGTGTGTGTGTGTGTGTGTGTGTGTGTGTGTCTCCAAGCTGTTTTATGTCTTTGAAAGCTTGGTAGAGGCGCAGATTTTCATGTATATGAATATTTCTGAGGAAAAGTTTTCAAGTTATTTTATTTTGTACACTGAGATGGACAAGCCTGTTTGTGTGTAGCTTCATCTGCATGAGTGTCTGTGTGTGTGGAGTGTGTAACTCTACACTACAGAAGGGCAGATCTGCTGCTACTTTCCGGGCCTCCTGCTGAGTTACAAAGTGAATACCTTATCACTTAAAGGCAGAGCTTCCACACGCTACACACTGCATTAATACACGCACACACTTTCAACGGCTTCTTTCCTATCCATCAACATCTTTAAGAGTCTCTCTCACTGGCCGCACACAAAGACACACAGACACACACACACACACACACGCACGCACAAATGGTGCCTATGTGTATGCTACACAGCTAGCTGTGGAGCTAAGATCAAACTGCTAAACCGCTTTGTGGAGACACATGAAAACAAAACGCACTCCCTCTGTACCGGAGAGCCTAAGGGTGAGAGGTTTGAGGGTGGTGGTGGGGAGAAGGTACTATGGGAGCAGGGTGGAGGTGGCGGTGAGGTTTTAGATAAGGTGGTCTGCATTCATTATAGCCTGAAGAAGCCCTCGGAGATGGAGGCGTGTGTGCCGAGGAGATCAGGCTGAGAGGCGGAGAAGTCACTGAGGCTAAGAAATATGCAAAGATTGTGACAGAGTGGCAACAAAATCCTCCCAATGTCCCTGATAGACAGATGTTGTCATGGTTACTTTAAGTGTTAAGGTCACAAATTAACTAAAGATGGTTGTATGAAAAAAGAAAGATTGCAGTGTGGCTCTTGCAAGGATTAAAATTAAATAAATACAGCAGATGTTTCAAACAGAAATATATATGAAAATTTGCCTTTATTTACCCTGGACTTCGCACAACTTGAGCCATCTTGTTTTGGGCTTTTCTATATCATTAAGCAGTAAGTCAGATTTATTTGGTGCTTTCACAAAAATTTGAATTTGGATGTTTTTGGTTGGTAACGATGTTTAACCTTTGTTCAATCTGACCGAAGTTGTTTAAAATGATGCACGAGCCTGTGCAGCCATAAAATGCTGCCTTTTATCTAAAAATGTCACTTAATGCCTAAAATGACCAACAAGCAAAACTGACTTTTTTACGTGCAAACCTTTAAAAGGCTCCTGACTCTACAGACACATGTACTCCTCACTGCTCCTCAGATGTTATGAACAGTCTGTGTCTTAATGACTTTGCTACCTTCAGGGCATATCAACTCTCAGATACACCATTTTCTGCCAACATACAGAGCCACACAGCTCTGTTTTAGGAAAATTAAATGTTGTAACTTTACATTTTCAGCAGCAGCAATGACATTTAGTAGGGAAAATCCCAAAACGGAGTAGTTAATGTCAGCAGTGAGAGCCATCAGAATGCATGAGTATAGAGATTACATGAAATAAAAATCTGACTGAGCCTTGAATAAAAATAGTCTGAGTTCATGGCTGCAACAAATATGTAAATTAGTTTTTGGTTGTTCCATAAAAACACACATTTTTCACTGAAAATCACTGTGTACAACGCTGCAAACCAACATACCTGCAGACACATCAGTATTTAAACACACAATCAGCAGACGTGAATACAATGCACAGCCGGAATTGCGCAAAAAAATCACACTTTGACTACAGTGCATGTATACACACACCTACACACACCCACACACACTGCTTCTCGACAGATTGCACACATATGGATGCAAACACACACGCATATACACATCTGTGCAGGGCTGCTAGGAGTCTTCAAAAGTAGTTGTGGCTCCGCTTCACGTGCTGAGGTCGATGTAGCCGTTTTGCTGTAACATTATAGCCGCAAAATCGTCCATTTATGTTTCCTCTCTTCCTCAGGGTAATTAGCCGGCCTTGAAGTGGCTTTCGCTGCGCCTTCCTTTTTTTACACACACTCAGGGAGGCTGACTGAGAGCACTCATTTAACCCATAATTATCAACCCCTCTGTATTTAAAAAAAAAAAAATCCCCCCCCCCCAGCTCACCCACATACACTTACACAACTTACACGTAATTACCTTAGCTGAAACAGACGAGTGTGTACATGCATGTGAGGAACACACACACACACACACACACACACACTCGCAAAAGATCAAATAACACTTCATCTTTAAGACGGAAACTCTATGTTTTTAGTAACACATATGTTCAGGTGCACGCACACACACACACACACACACACACACACACACACACACACACACACACACACACAGATGCAGTCAAGAGGGAGAAGTTCACCCACCCTTTAATTTACAGTAGTAGTTACCCACCCTTGCAATCTTACATTAGTTGTCAGAGAATAAATTCCCAGTACGAATCAATAGTAAACGCAGGGTTTTTTGTCACTGTAACTGACTGAAACTTGACTTATGTTTTTTTTTTTAAATAGGAAAATAATATTGATTATGACTGACCAATATGTGCTCTTTAGGTAGTGTAAAGCAAGGGTATTTTCAGGTGTTCAGATGGAGGATCTGCTTACAAAATTTTTACATTTCTGAAATGACCATTTGAGTGACCGGCCAGGTGTGCCCACCTGGAAATGTTTCCCTCTATATCCCCTCATATTCTTAATTTTTTTTTTTTTTTACATTTTTCTCAGCATCTGTGTTCTCAGCAGACAATGCAAACATCTGGAATACCCACACATATTACTAAGTACACAGGCACAAAAAGCAGACAGGATACGACGAAAAGGATGTGCTTGAGAGTGAATGTGTTAAAACTGCTGCTTTACTGACACATTAATGTGCATTGACACTGGGAAAAAGGACAGAGGCAAATCATGAAACAGTAACACACACAAACACTGGACTGTAGTAATACTTTTTCAATGATTCATTAATTAGCCAGTGTATCACCCAATGATGTGTTATCACTGGTCCCATTCCCCATGATCCCAAGCGAATTGACACATTTAACACAATATTTTCAAGTTATTGCATAATGATGATGTCATGATGGTCTGCAATTGGAGTAAGGTGGCCTCCTTTAAATCCTCTCATGGGGAATTACCTTTCTTAATAGCCTCAATCTCCATTCATGTCGTCAAGGTACCTTGTGGAGTTATTGGCCACTAGAAGCACTATGGAGCAATGTTTTTATTAACGGGTCCCTGTTTTGTTTGCATTGTTCACAGAACATGATACACATCCCTGCCACAAAGCCATTGATGAAGAAGGCTGCGCAATAGCAAAAATGGGAGCAATGCAAATGTTTAATGAGGAAGGAAATACATTTAACAATTTTGTCAGCTCTGAAGGATACACACAATGCCTTTTAGTGAGAAATGTAAATAAAATGTTCTCCACGATGCATATTATGCTAATTTTCAGGCTAATAGTTGTGTTTTTTAACATTAAAGCATGTAAACATCTTCTAGTAGAAAATACACATTATTTTCCCACATACTGTCCATCTGAATATACCTGTATCCCCCTCTGTCTCTTTAAGGTTCCCCTCTGGAAAAAGTCCAGTCCGCTCTGATTGATCAAACCATGTGTTCCATATCTGTGCTCTCCGTGTCTCTGCGTCATCATTGCAGCTGGGGGAAGACTGTAACAGCACTTTCTACCTACATATTGTAGAGTTGTGACATCACAACTGCACAGAAGTCCTGACTGCTCGTTAAAAAGACACAGTTTTTGAATGCAGGTTGCAGAGTGTTTTTATACTTTCATAGTATTAATATAGCACCTCAAGCTGCTTTATAATTTAAAAAAGGACATGGAAATCTCACTTTTCACAATATGTGACCTCTACCCTAATGTCTTCAAAGGTAAAGAAGCAGTTACATATTGATGGTTGTTTGACATATTCTAGTGTCTTCTGTCTCACCCTTTCATTTTTTCAAAGTAGAAAGACATTGTAGATGTCCGATCCGATTTAACTGCGGATTTAACCAGACTGAAAGGTTTGCAAGAACAACAACAGGCGCAAAGTGGGTTGCACAAAGTCCATTTGGTGGGAGTGCGCCTACAGGAAGCGTGTGAGCAAGTCTCCCAGCGCGGGTATTTGACGCGATGAGACTGCTGCTGAGAGGTGAGAGGTGGACAGGACATCAGCCAACACGGCCAGGAACTACTTTTTCACAGAGACTTCTTCTACCTACCTACCTTTAGTGTCCTGAGATAACTTTTACCAACTGTAAATAAAATTAAACTGAATTCAAAAGAAGTTGAATTCTACTCAAAGGGCCAGTGAATATTCACTTGTTTTGCCTGCACGCATTGTGGGGTCACGTCAGAGCTGCTCTGCCGGTTCACGCGGTTGAGTCAAAATCCGTAGCGTAGCACAAATTCCTACCGTCCTCCAATCCATACACCAACTCCACTGAAAGGGTCATAGCATACTATTTATCACTGTACATACATGAATCATGTAAGAAGCCATACATAAAGAAACCCATCGCCAAACACCAACTGCAGCAGCACTGAATAATAGACCTCTTGTTTATTGATTACATCAAAGACGTAATTACTTCAAAGACGTGATTACTTTAATAATTTCAATTAGATATCAACACCTTTTTAAGTGCGTCAGGACATCGTACATGAAGTCTCTGTGTAGTCTAATTTCACTTGAAAAGGCCTTTGATTTATCAGCATATTGTTGCAGCCTTTTATCTCCACTCTATTTGAACAGAAATCTGCTGCTGAATACAAGAGTTAATGGGATCTCAGACATCACTTGTTTGTAATGATGGTCCTCCACCGTGACCCTGACACACACACACACACACACAAACACACACACAAACACACACACACACACGTACCCGCACGCATGTACGTATGCATTTCACATAGACATGCGTGCAAAGAAACGCAGTTGCATGCTTATGAGTGCACACACACACACGCACACCTTCATTTAGAGGACCTTATGCTGATAAAACACCTCTAATGTATTCTTTAGTTTTGAGATGACACACTAAGTAGATCCGTCTCTTTTTCTATTTGAAGCGGAAATTAAAGCATCCTCCCTTTTGTACAACCCCCCCCTCCCTCCGGACTGCTTTTTAGTCTAATGTCTTTAATCTCAAATTTCACGGAGATGGCACATTCAAAACAGTCATTCACTCTCTTTCTTTCACGGTCATCCTTGCCCTGGTGCGGAGGAAATAAAGAAAGAAATACGCATAGTCGCTGGGAATTAATGGTGGATTCACCTTGCTCTCTGCAATCCTTTCAAGTGGCTGCAATCACACTGTTTTGCAGGGAAAGAGCTTTCTCACAAAGACATCTGAGCTTGATGGCATAGTGTTTTGTCATCAAATGAATAGAGGTTGCTCTTAATAAACCGTCTGTCAAAGAGAAATAAAAACAACCATTTATAAATCACGGTTTTAGTGTGCGAATCAAAACCAGATCTGTGGATTAACTGTTGCAACAAAAGGTGCCTCTCGAGAAATGAGAAACTGGTCATTACTTAGAAGGAGATGGTTGCCAATCTTATAGTTAAATATTGACTTTTAATTATTAAAATATTAACAGTATGCAGGATTCAATTATCTTTACGCTGATTTGTTCATATCTGAAGGTAATTCACATTCTTCACATTATGCTTTCAGTGCGGTTTTTTCTTTCTATGTTTGAGCACTAAGGGCACACTCACACTGTCCATCCGTACCGTGCCCACAAACGTTTCACGGCTAACGTCTAGCTCGTTCGACCAGTGTGAGTTGCGGACCGTTTGGGAGAGGTGGGCTTTTGTAAAGCACGTTTGCACATGTACGAGCACGAGTGTGCGCACGTGTACGAGCACGAGTCATTGACGTCATTTTTTGTACGCCTGTTCGGACATAAAAAAATAAGGATGGACCATGCGTGGATATTTAAAACAATAGCGGTGAAAGGTTCATGTTGGTGTGATGCGGAGTCGGAGTGTTTATGCAGATTTGGTCGGATGAAAATATTCAAAAAACAGTCGACAAGACGCACAAAAACTCTGAGGTCTATGGAGAGATTTGTAAACAAAGCGACGCATCGCGATGACGTCATCAATGCGTGTGACGTGTTACGGCGTGATGACGTGTAGGCAGGCAAGAAGCATTTGCGCGAGGCCCAGGTAGTGTGAGTACAAACGGGCCTGGAGGGGGGGGGGGGGGGGGGAGAGGCAAGTACCCTAAATCACGGGGCACAGTCTTTGCTGAGAGGAAATGGCTGTACAGGATGTCATTTGATTATTATTATATAATAATATTAAAATTATTTGCCAGAAATGTTCATAGTAATTCATTCCATTCAACTACTTATCCAAGCAACTGCTTTGACTCAGAATGTCAGCTGTTTCATCCCTGTAGAACAGAACACTGCTATTTGTCTCTGGTCTAAAGATGCATTATGTCATTGCATAGTTGTTGTTTGAATCATTGTTGTTGTAAAAAAAAACCTGTCAACATTTACTTGAGGATGCACTGAAATGGAACAAGTAGGGATGGGAATCGAGAACCGGTTCCAGTTGGTAGCAAATTTGATTTAAAAATGTATTTTATCAATAGCGACATGTTTTTCTGAATGTTGCGCATTGCATATCAATGACGTCAAACTCACGCATCTACGCTGCTGTAAATGTTGGAATGTTGCAAAAGGAAGTGGAGAGGAAGAAATGGTCCAAATTGTGGCGTTATAGTGTAAAAACATTAGCGTCATGCAGACAAGCTGAGCAGATGTTTCCTTTGGAAGAACGTGAAAACCTAAATGAAGAAGAAAGCTGCAGAAATAGTCTCTCATCTTAAATGTGTTGGGACTCAAAGATTGGATTTTCCAAACAGAACATTGATCAGTAATAAATAAAATAATCGGACTGATAAGCAGAACCGGTACAATCATTGGTGTCAATATCTATTCTCATCCCTAGGAACAAGTTCTTTTTTTTATATTTCTTCTTTTCTCCTCTTTAATGCACAATGTAACTCAGAGACAGTGTGTCCATGCAGAGCTAATTTGCATTGCGTTGCAATGTGATGCCGCCTGGATTACGTTTCTTTATACTGACCGTTCACCGCCAATTCAAAATGTTCATATAATAAAGTTTTCAGGGTTATGGTCAGGCTACCCAGAGCGCTTGGTTAAGTAGAGGAAAGGTGGTCTCAGTAAAATATAGAAAAGGTCAATGCAGACTTGAAGCATGAGGCAGGACATATTAACTTTTTACATTTTTAACCATGACCATTATATTTTCTTAACTTTAACCCAACACATTGGACGCAGGATGCAAACCCAGCACTCTGTGTCAGAGTCCAGTTCTTTGTAGATTCACATTTACCTCCATCCATGCCCCCGGTTACACCGGGGTGACGCGCTGTGCCCGTCATGACCCCCCACAGCCCGTCCCACCCTAGCAGTCAGTGAGTAGGTCTCCCAATCTGGAAGTCATTGCCTTCTCCAGAGTCAGGAGCCCAAAATGAGAGCCTCTTAGTTGGAGGTTTGGGCAACATCAAAGACCAGGCAACCATAACAACGCAGCTATGTTTAAAAAAGGGCCAAACACCCCCCCACCCCACCCCGCCCACTCCCCAATTACACACACACACACACATATACATGCATGAATGCATGTATTTGAGGACACGCCCAGTGGTGTGCATGCAAATACACACACAAACACATGCACATACACGCACCATCGTCCACTGCTGCCACACACCACTGGAACATCTGGGCCGTGGCCATGATGAATCAGTAACCACTGCTTGTTACTAACAGACAGAAACACTTTAGTGTGTGTGTGTGTGTGTGTGTGTACATATTACTATGAATACTACACCCAAATGTAACATTCAGAGATAATTGCAGTTGTTACTCAGTTTTGATAAGAAGAAACAGACTTATTTGGATAAAGGTAGAAAAGATAAAGCTGATCTGATTATTATCTAAGCGTCCGAGACGAAGGATACCATTTCCTTTTTTTATTTAGCCGCCACTGTTCCTCCTACTTCTACTAGTTTTACCAGTGAGGACAGTGAGGTCATGTGCTCCACATTCTGGGGTTAATTTGGGGCTTTCAGCAATCTCAGGAGACTTTCCCCATGGTTGATATTTTATGAGCTGATTCCACTATTTTTTGAAAAGTCAATTTATTCAAACTTCACTTCTTCTGGGGCAAAAATAAATAAATGAACAGTGGATTCAGCATTTATCCACCAGAAGGTTGTTCCTGGCAGTGTGAAAAAATGTTTTTACATCATTATATTGCAAAATAAAATGTACAGAAAGTTTCAACTTTACATATTTATTTATTTGGGAAGTGTGATTGCTTTTGCATGCCTTTGGATTCATGATTGCTGTCATTTCTTACCAGCCTCCAGCTTCCCAGCTCTCTTGCACAGGTTGTTTTTTTATATTTTATGTATGCATATGATACATTCTTCACTTGTTCCATATTGCCAACATTTCTGGTGTAAATAATAACATAAGAGTTGCAGCAATAGCAGAAGATTTAGAAGTGATAGTTGTAGAAGTACAAGTACAAGTAAGAGTAGCAGTAGTAGTAGTAGCTGTTGTAATACAAGCAGACTTATTGGCCAGACTTGAGAGAAAGAGAGAAGAGAGACAAGACTCACTTAAGCTGACATCACAGACAATATGCTCAGCTGCAGCTGGCTCCGGCCATGGCTATGATTGGGTGCAAATTCAAATCCAACCACTGCGATGCCATTTAGAGATGAGTTATCGCTCTCTAAATGAGTGGACGGAGACAGACAAGCAGGCAACTTTCTCTTCTAGACTGCGGTGACGGTTTCACTCTGCAGAAGTCACCTCTAATGATTGGTCCTAAAGAGAGCAAATTAATGGTGTACTTGTTTATTTCTATCAGAAAGTTCCACAATTAACAACTTGTTTGTCACATCCGAGCAATCATCCGCAGCAAAAACATTGACACAGGGACTCGGGAAGAAATGAGGCGACCACAGAGGACATAAATCCTCTTTGAGACATACTTCCTCCAGGGTTTGGTTTGCTCAAACAATAGATACTAAGACTACTTCAGGCCACAGCCATATTTGTCCGTCTTGTGGGAGCCAGTTAACAAAAGCAAAAAACACCAAAACAAATCTAGTGGTTTGATAAGAGTATTGTCAAAAAGGCAACGATGGCTTGCCGTGGCTGAAGAGGCGCCTGTGTTTGCATCCATTCTCAAACAACAAGCTGGGATTGTTTCCAGGATGCCAAACTGACCTTTTGGTGAATCTCCTCCTACCTACTGCACTGTGTGAGGGAAACAAAACACCAGGCCTCAGAGCTTTTTTTTCCATCTGAAAGATCCCCAGTGCGGTTGCGATCCTGTCGAGAACTTATGTCGTGCCCGTCCCCTGCTGAGATGACGTGTGTGTGTCTATCGCTCACTCATTGTGAAACCTCTCCCCTACGGCTGCAGAGGACAGCTTTCACTAACCAGCAGAGCCTAAGTACCAGACCATGTGCCTGGTATTTGGTAAATGGGAAATGCCGCTGCACATTAAAAAAAAAACCTGCACGTTTCCTGTGTGCCTTATTTTATTTTAAACTTGGCTACCGGATACCACATTAACGGCATCACAAAGGTCTTGGTTAAAGCACATAAGTGGGGATTTTTGATAGAGAGATACGCATATAATTTAATTGAATCCAGTTTCTTCCTTTCTTTTGGTTTTGAGATCAATTTAAATATTTTAGCATGCATACTAAATTCTCTGTTGTGTAAATACTAGATACATGTGCAACTTTGGGATATAGATTAATTATTTTATTCATTTTTCAAGGAAAAAAAACAAGCATTTGCAGGTTCCAGCTTCTAAAATATGAGGATTTGCTGTGTTTAAAAAATAATAATAGAAAAAGCACAAAAATATACCAAAGTTTTGTACAATTTGCTATCTGGATACTTTTGAATAGTCTATATAAATAAACATCAGTCAATGCATGTAGGCTTTTACCAGTACATGTGATACCTTTATGTGTCCATAAAGTTTTCTTCTTACATGTACTTTACCGTGCATGTGTGTATTTCCAGCAGTGCATGTGACTCTCATGTGTTTTGTGTGCTTGTAGCGATCAGGGCGTTGGCGGGGCGGTCGTACATGGCTGACTCTACATGTAGGCCAACTGTTGGTTGAGTGAAGTTTTGGGGAAGCAGACGACTCAATCAGCTTACATGCTTTCTGCCCTCTGGGCCACCGGTTCACTTCACGAGCACGTTTCTGTCTGTCTGATCTGCTGCTTTGATGTTTGTATCAGAATAATCTCATCCCTGGGCGTTATGGGAGCATAGAAGGCCATGCAAAAGAAATACCCGGGGGGGTGCAGAGTGCGCTCAATGGCCTTAACATCCCCGAACCCAAACAGTGATATATATTTTGGATCTGGCTTTTTTATTTATTTGACACACATTCCCTCTATGGCGCTATAAGAAATATGAATCTGCCTCTTGAAAAGTGAGATGTTTTTGCAAGACTTTGCACTTACACTTTCTAAAGAATAATCCAAAAACTCAAACACAAACTGTTCTCTCAAATTTCTAATTCTGCTGCAACATTTCTTTGGAAACACATAAAATAGAAATTGCGTTATAGATGGTACATCTAACCTTGAAAGTCCAGACACTAAAGCAGCTCATAAGGTCACTGAATTTCCAGGATAGTTTTTTCCCACAAAACTTGAAAGCCGATGTGTGAAAACCAATGTTGTGTAGACTTTATACATCATGTTGACCTCTCACTGTTTGCTGAGAAACTGCGACAAAGCCACTTTGTATTTGTGACATCAAATGAAAACCATCTTAGATGACCCGACTTCACAAATACAAATACGAAGGGCTGCATGTCATATTCATACATGACATCTAACACTGTTATCTATACTACATTTATTTTCGGTTTCACCCAGATCACTGATGTTTTCCTCCACTGGAAATGACTGTGAACTTCCAGTTTACACAACCTGAGGGAGGCCCTGAGGAAGAATTTATACATGGCTTCTCTTAACTAGCATTCAGACTATATCAGGTGCTCCAGCAAAAACACAAGTCCTTCCATTCATTTTGAATTGTTGCAGTGCTTATAGGCTGTGCAGGGGGCAGCGGTAAAAATGCAGCAAGAAACGCAACCCGCGTCAAGCATCCCGCTCTGGTGGCCAACGCAATCAGACTTGTCACAGTCTGTTTTGACGCGGTGTGAAATCCTGTTAACCCAACAGTTAACATCCTGCCTCTTTCACGGCCACAAGAAAGCTTTTAAAAAACTGAGGTTAAAAAAACAAAACACAAGCACTCAGTCCCTCCGTCCTTCTGTCTCTTTTCTTTCTCTCTGAAATGAAGTTGCCTTCAAGTCGAGATTATAACAATGATGTGATGAAAAATATTTGTGAAATATAAAGTCTACTTGTGCTACATTAGGGGGTTAAATAACACAAATGGGCCATTTAAGGGACACACCCACAGCCATATAACGCTGCAGCGATTCGCCGGAGCTGCCGGAGGATGTGTGAATGTGGCCTCGGGTGAAAGCACATTCACACATCAGCTTTGGATAGTAATTTCCATAATATAACTATAAATTCTGACTTAGCACTCCGACTCAGCTCTAGGATTATTGATTAATCGGTTAGTTATTTTTTCAATGAATCATCAAATCATTTAGTGTATGTAATGTAAAAAAGAAAATTTCTTGTTTGACTGACAAAAAGCCCAAAATCCAACAGATATTCAACTTACAATGATGTAAAATAGAGAAATGCAGCAAAGCCTCATGTTTGAGAAGCTGGAATCAATGAATGTATATCTTAAAAAATTGACTACAATGCTGAATCATCATTATTCCGACGGCCGAGAATAAGCAGGGAAAAAGACATCAAACTCAAACCCAGTCAGAAGCCACGCAAACCGACAGACAAACAAACTGTCTGGAGGAAGAGAGTCATGAGGAGAGTCATCAGATGACATCAGGAACAAACCAGGGCCCCGAGGCCGCTGTCCAATCAGCTCATTCCTTTCATCGTCTATCGGAGAGATCAAGCGGTCCAACTCAGGACCATTTTTAAAAACCATCCTTCAACAGAAATTACGGTCGTTGCAACAAACACTCCTGTATAGTGGTTATTCATCAGCACTGATGACCAGTCTCGACGTTGAAAGAAGTCTCGATGTGTGCGGAAACCGTTCTTCACCTTCAGGCGGAGGACAAAAGACAACCTTTGACCCCTGCATACTTCAAGCTGAAGATTCGTGACAATAACTGAAAAGCTTTTCTGGTTTTAATTCAGTTTTAAAATTGCATTGACAGTGCTTGACATGTGCTTTGCCTACTTTGTCATTCATTCTTCACAAATCTGACTTTCTGTACTCTTTAACCTTAATCTTTTGGTGGTATTTTATTTTTTTTAGAAATCCTTTAGAGGTTTTTTAGAAATCCAAGGCCTCTGCAGAATGGAGAACAGCCTCCATATTTCTGAATCAAATGTTCAACTGTTAGTGTTGCAAAGCTATTACATTTATCATCATAAGAGACTAAGGAAAACAGCAAACTATTTACATTTAAAACCAGGACGCACGCTGGAATTAGTGATTTTCTGTAACGTATCCTCAAAAACGGCTGTAATGATTGATCGATAATCCTAATAGCGATCAATTTTCTGTCAAAGGAGACACGATTACGACTAGGAGAGGAGAAGAGATGGGTGGATGTGTAGAAAGAGGAAAGGATTCAGTGATGGATAGATGGATGGATTGAAGTATAGAGGGAGATGATGGGTGCTGCTCTCTCTCCCCCTCTCTTTCATGTCCTAATTTATTCTGTCTGATTAATTCCTTTTACCCCAGCGGCAGGAGCGATTCCTCTGGATGAGCAGTGCGCTCCACCTCCCAGCACCTCTCTCTCTCTCGCTCTCTCTCTCTCTTTCTACTGTACCCTTCTTCTTCTCTACCTCTCTTGGCCCACCTGCTGGGCCGGTCCCCTCTCTCCACACCAGTGCAGCAGTGAGAGGGAAACGGTGCAGGCATGCCGTAACCATGGTGACCGTAGCACAGCTTCAACTGCAGGCTTAGATCTGTTGCTCTACTGTTTCATTGGTATGGGCAGAACGCAAAAAGCTGCAGATTTTGTAAGACATTAAGGGTCAGTTCACACAAAAATTACAAAAAATGACAACATATTTCACCTTAAACGCTTAGTTTTCTTTTATGTGAGGAGGTTTTGATTTGTCCATACTGGGAGAAAGTGAGTATTTAAAACTATTTCTACTATTTTTCAAGCAAAAATGCAAAACATTTGACTGTTAAAGCTTCTCAAATGGGAGAATGAAGAATGTCATTTAAAAGACATTTTTCACCAGCATTCATGTGCATTTCTCAGTTTTCTGAGGCTTTATAGACCAAATGATTGACTGATGAAGAAAACAATCTGCAGATTGAGATGTATCCCTTAGGGGCATTCAAATGTTTCCCACAAACCATAAAAAACAAACTCAATTTAACCTTATCTGACTGCACCAGAGGGCAATAGGTTAAATGTTTTCAACAAGACGCAGTACAAGGATCCTCTGTGATCAGGGTGACCTTCCAAACAGGCGTTACCGTGACCATAAAATTGTCTATAATGTTACGCTGCATATACTCATCCAAAATAAACTGATTTCACAGTTAAACCCAAAGAATTTTAAAGGACACACACTTTATGGCAACTGTTAGTGTGCGCAGTCATGTAGTTGAAAGGCTCAAAGTAAATTGAATGTTACAAGACTCTTTTCACCAGAAGGGAACTGTTTCAGCCAGAGAACATCAGATGGACTTGAAAAACTGTACTCTGGAGTTTCATCCAAACACCTGGAAAAACAGCTTTGGTTTTCCTCTCGACTCTCATTTATGGTTAGAAGTGGTTGTTACCACAAGTGGTTTGGCTCGGTCTCAAGGGGGATATGTTGCTTTTCAGTATGATGGATAACGCCTGAAGTCAGTTACTATTATGCAGCTGCATTAGTGTCCTTGAGACACAGGAGCTCGGAAGTCAAAGAAAAAGAAAAGATCATTTCTTATAAAACACACATTCTTACATGTTTAATTTCTTCAGGTGTCCTCTCAATGATTTTTAAAGCACTGACAAGACTGTAATTGTGTTTGACTGCTGGAACATTTAATGTGGTTTAATATAATTTTTTAAAGAAGCAAGAAGTCTTTTCTGAGAAAAAAAATTAAGTGCATTTCAGCCTCGAGCATGTAGCTTTCACTCGTGCTCACAAATTTGATCACATCATCTCCTCCCTGTTCTATCGTCCCTGTCCTTCCCTGGTGTGTTTTCTATCAAAACAAAGCCAAAATGCCATACACATAATTGTAATCTCTCTGTTTAATGTTGGGATACTCTCTGTGTATTGAGTCCAAGCCGTGATGGTAAAACATATTCCTTTTCTCTCTCTACGACGCAAAGAGATGCACTTCATGTATTTGGCAAACATCCCCGCTGTAGTTTGACTGGCTTGAATTATAAATAGGAGACGCGAGCCACCCACTGCTTGTTTGTTTGTTCGAGACTTTGAGTAAGCAGAGGGAACGCAAGAGGAGCGAGAGAGAGAGGAGAGATGAAATGGGAGGGAGAGTGCAGAGGGAGACAGAGGGGAGGATGAATGAAAAAGAGAAGAAGAAAGATAGAAAGAGAGCGACTGCATGGGAGACAAACAGCAGAAAAGGACAGACGGAACAAGACAGTAACAGAAAAGGAGAGGAAACGAATCCATGACTGATTGTTGAGACTTACCGACACTGGGAGTTTGAATCGGAGAAATGACAGCGTGCATAAAAACTAAAATCAACCTTTAAATGACTGTATTTTTGGTGGGGTCTGTTTCTTATCAGCTCAGTTTGGTTTTTTGGTGTTCTGTAGTAATATTTTCAAAACGTTTTGAGGTTGAGGTTGAACTTGGCGTCCGACGCACCACGTCCATCATGTGTTCGCTCGGGGAAATAGCTAATCATATACACAAGACAAACAAGAAGGAAGAAAAGATTGAGAAAGACACAATAATTAGGAACAGAAATAAAAAGAGACGTAAGTGATGCAGTGACACACACGCTGCCATCATGGTGGCAGAAAACATCACGTTAAAAAGTCCCCATACCCGTAGCCATAATTGTTTGTTACCGAGCGCTGCCTTACATCACTGACCGCCCGTCCCTGCACTGCACCTCGGCGGCGGCGGTTCTTCTGAATCCAAGGGGGAACCCTCCTCTGCCCATCCAGATCACATTACACAGGGCTCAGGGCTCTGATGTGGCTTCAGATAGAGAGCGTACAAACCCCGGCCCACAACCACACAGACCAGCTCAGCGCAGGCCCCGTCCTGTGGTCGCCTCGCTATGAAAGAATATTTTTGAATGCCTTGTACATTCCCTAACTATCATCCCCACATGCTGCTCTCATTTAGAGGGGTTTTTTATGGGGGGTTGCAAAGTATGCCGGTGGTTGTGACAAGTTGTTCTGAAGGGATGCACAAAGCACTTCATCGGGTTTCACTTCTGGACAGAAGGTTCTGTTGTGTTCTGGTAGGTGGTACAACTAACCAATGTCAGACCAGAGGGTCATGAGCAGATTGGGTTTTTGAAACAAATAAAAGTTATTGGTGCAGCCTCACAGCTTTCTTTTTAGACTAACAAGAAGTCCGCACATCACAAAGGTAAAGACTAGTTTAATTTTCCAAAATAAAACATCCATTACTTGAAGCTGGTGATTGTGAACGCTACTGTGGAATTTAATTTAGATGTTACAAACGAGGGTTGCAACTAATGATTAGTTCTGATTAATCGTTCAGTGATTTTCTTAATTAGCGGTTTATTGGTCATTATTAAATTGAAGAGGAGAAAATTACATAATTATTTCCCTCAGCCCAAAATGACATATACAAAATGCTTGTATACCAAAAGGTCGACCTTGCAGACCAAAACCCAGGCAGTGATATTTAGTTTACCTTTGTTTATGGACTAAGAAAAGCATCAAATTCTCACACTGGAGAAGCTGGAAACAGAAAATGTTTTTGCCTTTTTGCCTCAAAAACACCAAATCATTTGTGGTTGCAGCTCTATTATAGATATTCCTATTAACAAATGAGCTCTGTTATGTGAGAACAAAATCACTTTGTTATCACAAATCTTCATCAAATCAATAAATGAAAACTTTACTGTGCTTGTGCTTTATTAGCAGTATCATGAGCAGCAATATGTGAAAATATATTAGTGTTCATGACCTGTGCAATTTTCACTTCAAGGAAACCATGGCTCAGTTCTAATTAGATGTGCCAGTACACCACCATACACATTATCAGGGAACTGGAGCTGGAATATCTCAATGGAATTAAGCCATGATTAAAGTTATTAATTACACATGTAATTAACTAGACAAAAGGTTCAACATGAAAAACTTCACCACTATGCACAGTCTGTGGTGAGCATTTACAGACTTACTTATCATTGAAGGGGTGATAATGTTGTTCAGCAGACCTGTGCTTAATGCCTTTTAATGGATCGGGATAATGGATAACGACCAGAGGGAGAACACAGGGCAACAACTGCATGGGGAAGGAGTGAAAACCAAAAACTACAAAAGACAGAGACTGAGGTTTTAGAAGACAGAGGAGAGGACACAAACACTAATGCACAGATACACATGCAAAGAGTACTGAATGCATTTTTATATAGGTGGATAAGTAATGTTAAAGTCGATAGATATTTAGACAAGTGGGCTTCGACAAATGGATGAATGCAAAGAAAAGGAGCAGCCACAGACACGTGCCACTCCATTATAACATCGTCAGCCCTCACCTTTTCATTCATCTCCCTTCTACACATCAATTCAATCTCTTTCCACTGGCCAGGTCTTGGACTATATTAGCACCCTACCTTCCCTCTCTGTCTCTGAGCCAGTTTCTCTTTAATCTTCGGGAGATGTTCCCATTGATGGGCCTATTGATTTGATGTTGCGCCAGCTGCTTTTATCTCCAGGAACTCAAAGAGGTGTTGGAGAGAAGGGATGCACTCCCCCACCAGGATTAACCATGCACACTCTGGCTTGTAGGCCAGCCTTGTAGGTGAGAATGTATTTTTCGAATATGCGGGGGATAAAGAAATGACACCTCATGACCCCAAACTTTTTGTTTGAATCGCATGTTTTAAGACAGAAAAAAAGATGTTAAAGAAAAAGAGAAAAGAGGTTTCTCTCAGTTTGGGGCAATAAACTGTGTTGTGGATTTCGACATGGCACAACTCCACTGGAGTCATCTGTGTATGTTGGGAGAGTGAAGCGAGGGCGCTACCATTCAGCTTACCACAAGTGGAGCTTGTCCAAAACCCAGCGAGAGCCGGTGCTGGTGCGTTCCACCACAGAGCTGCATGCACAGGCTCAGGGGGCCTTGCTGTGCAGCAGCATCAGAGAGACCGCCTGTCCCCGCTCGCCATCTCTGGGGCACAGTGCTCTCTCTGCTGTACCGTGTGTGTGCATGTATTTGTGTGTTTGAACTGTATGTTCATGTGTTTATATGTGTATCCCTTTATGTCCTTTCATCTATTTAGGAATGCATGCATTCACAATTGTGTAAGAAAATGGAGTATGCGTGTCTCCCCTTGAGAGCAGGGCAGGCCTGTGGTTTAAGGAGCGCCTGCCAAACTGCCAGGATGGCTAACAGAAGGGGTTGATATTCTGCTATCGATCATCAAACTAATAACATGTTGACTTGCACATAGCGTGTAATTATCACCCCAAAATAAAGTGACTGGCTCTACTTAGGGCCTTCTGTCTTTAAATCAGCTTTTGTCATCTGCTCACTCCTTCACTCTTTTCTTCTTCTTGTGCCCCTCCTTTAAGAGTTCACTCTATGCACCTTAAAGTGTAAATCCTGAACAATTTTCCCTGTGGGCGTCACGCAGGAACTGAGGCCGTAGATGATTTTCTGGGTCAGACACTCCTGCAATTTTCCGTCTTTGTAAGATTTCTCTGAAGGCTCCCTCCACTACTGTGGTGTGAACAAAAGCAGCAGCCGTTGTGTGGGAACTTATGACTTATGTCAAAAAGCACTTCCATACCTGGATCATTTAAGCCAGCAATGGTGCAGGTTCTGTGTGTTTTAGCCCATTTGGTCTTTCATTACAAGACCACACTGGTGTTTTTGTAATTTTTCCCCAATTTCACAAACACTCCACATCAAAAGTTAACCATTTTGGGAAGCATGTGGTTGTGTTTTAGATATTTGAATGAATAGAGCCATTTGTTTCTATTCATTGCAGTAAGAAAATCAGGTCATCATTGTGAATATCAACTCTGACAATCTGCATTTTGCCGTGCAATGATCATGTTGGTCTGACAAAACCTAATGTAGAGCTGAAGAGGAGAAAGACAGTCAATTGTTTGAGCAAAAGGAAGTTAATCAGCAGCAATTTCAATATCTGACGAGGCAAAAATACAGCAATTTCAGTGATTCCAGCTTTTTAAATGTGAATATTTGCTTATTTTTTAACCCTTTATCCTTATCCTTTTGGACTGTTGGACGGACAAAACAAGCAATTTGAAGACATTTCCTTGAGCTTTGAATATGTTCTGATTTTAATATTGTGTAGCTGCCTGTAATGATGCAAACTAAATATATATGCGGTCCGGCAAAAAACTTGCAAAAAAACACTGGTATATTCCTTTAAGAGTTTACTACTTTATTCTTGTTACTCATCCATCCCTCCATCTATCATCTTTTGTTCCCTCATCCCTGCATTCTTCTACCCATCCCTCCATCATTCTTATCCATCCCGTCTATATAAAAATGTCTGATGTTTGTGTCTGTGGTTGGCTGAATTGTTTAGTCGTGATTTGTAATGTAAATATGTGGCTGAGTGTGAGAGCACCGCGCAACACACACAAATGCACACTTGAGTCGCACACGCACACACGCACACGCACACACACACACACACACACACACACACACACACACACACACACACACACACACACACACACACACACACACACACACATACACACACACACACACACACACACACACACACACAGTGAACAACCAGCAGCTGCCTGGCTCGGCTCTGTTACTCCTACTAAGCCATAATTGTTCCCGGGCCTCTACTCTCAGCGCTGGTCGAACGGAGCCAAGCGACTAACCATCAGCAGCCCTTATGGCTCTCTACGCCTCCCGGCTCCAACCACCCCACAATGGAGCCAATAGTCTATGCACAAGATACAGCACGCAGCACAGCCAACATTTAAAACAAGGATGCGTGTTTCATTTTTAACTTTATTTATTCGTCAACGGACCAGAGAGCTTTTATGTCCTCTGCTTTTTTTGGGGGCTATACTGACCGCCAACAGTTGATTTGATTTCTCACTTTTCAACTTTGCTGTTGCAGTTTCTTCTACAGTTTCAACAATTTATTGATTTTTATGGATTCATTTATTTATCTATTGGGTACTTTTCAATTGATCGTGTAGTCTTTAATCAAAAAAATAGGGACATTTGAGAATTAAGAGTCCCCGAAGACCAAAGGGGCATCTTGCTAAATTTGTGATGCAGCAGTAAAGCATTTCATTTTAAGTTTAAAAGTGTTTTCTTGACCTTGGAAACTTACCACAAGGTCCATTTAGTGGTTGTCGTGGAGCTTTTAATCACTTTGTACGATCTTCAGATTAAGTTTGCCCCGCTGTCATGCTACAGTTTTTCCACCCCCAGCACTTCAGTACTTCTCTTGCATGTTTGCTTAAAATCTAAAAGATGAAGATCATGGGGTGTGATTGAAAGCTTCAGCACGTCTACTAAATGGACCTTGACAGGAAATCATCTTATAAACATCTACAATTGAGTGCCATTTGAGCGGAAATGCAGAGCTTTCTTAGGTAAAAATGAGTACTGGTGTAATATGAGTTAATCAGCTGGTGTTGTCATAGAGACGAACAAGGTTGTTTGAAAGTGAGAGAATAAAAAACTTGCATGTTAGAGTCAATCAGAAATCGGACATTATAAATTCTGTTAAGTACAACTTTAATCCTGAAACGTCTCTATGTTCTTCTTCATTATGTCCCTCCCTCTATTTGGATCTATCTGTTTCTTAGTCTAAAAGTTCCTTCCTATCTCGCTCTCTCCCTCTCTCCCTCGCTCCCTCACTCGTTTAATCTCAGTCCAAAAGAAACATGGTGGGAAACCAAAAAGCCAAGCAGCGAGACGGAGGCCAAACCATAGAGCACTTCTGCCATCCTGGACTCCTTCCCTCCTCTCCCTCCCTCCAGCTACTGCTTGTGATGTCGCTGTGAAGCACGAACAGGCTTTCAACTCATTACTACACTGATCAAACTCCGTGATTTTTCCAAGACTGGTTCATGACAGAGCACTACATCCACCGCCAACACGTTATAAGATAATTTCATGTCGTGCAAAAAAAAAAAAGAGGTTT
Source organism: Echiichthys vipera (assembly GCF_963691815.1). Classification (NCBI taxonomy): domain Eukaryota; kingdom Metazoa; phylum Chordata; class Actinopteri; order Perciformes; family Trachinidae; genus Echiichthys; species Echiichthys vipera. Next base: position 8,119,115 of record NC_139839.1, read on the forward strand.
TTGAATTTCCAAGACTTCTGCTTATCTGTTCTTTCATGCAACACTACAACACCTGGGAAACGCAGCCTGAAACTTTCCATGGCGCCAGGTGATGAATGTGCTAATTTGTGGTGTCCTGAGTTTCCTTTGCCTGGTTTATAAGCAGAGTGTTACATATGAGTAATTATAGTCCTGATGCAACGAATTAAGCATCTTTTTTAATGCGCGTTCAAGCAGGAATTGTAATATCACTTATCGTTAGTTGTAAACACATAATTTTCTTCAACCATATCATCTCTATTTGTTTTTCAGTTAAACATTATTTTCCATTTTGGTCAGATGCTCTTGCAGACAGTAACGTCTCCATTTAAAGCAGCAAGTCAAGCTTTTAAAATTTTCCACCAACACAGAGCGGCATGGCAAGGGTGGAGCAGTGTGTGTGTGTGTGTGTGTGTGTGTGTGTGTGTTGTTCAGGTGACAATGAGGCCTTTATTTTCCATGGTTAACCACAACAGGCTTAACCTCGCCTAACTGTACACAACGAACACACACGCACAGAGAGAGACAGGCAGGAGAAAGCGAGAGACAGAGAGAGAGACAGAAAGACAGAGACAGAGTGAGACAGACAAAGAGAGAGAGACAGAGACAGAGAGAGAGACAGAGACAGAGAGAGACAGAGACAGATAGACAGAGAGAGACAGAGACAGATAGACTGAGAGAGAGACAGAGACAGAGACAGATAGAGACAGAGACAGATAGACAGAGAGAGAGACAGAGACAGATAGACAGAGAGAGAGAGACAGAGACAGATAGAGGCAGATAGACACAGAGAGAGGGAGAGAGACGGAGGCAGATAGACAGACAAAGAGAGAGACAGAGACACAGAGAGAGACTTATTGTCAAAAAGGAGTAAAGATTTCGCCCTTAGTATATAATTGTATTACAAATACCGTTGAAGTTTTACTCTTCTCAATGAGCTTCAAATAACCCTTAAATGCACGCTTAAGCTCAATTGATATTTGCTAATAATGTTTCTTTTGCTATAAGCAACAACAAAAAATACTTAATTTTATGCAACAGTCAAAATGAAGCTGCCGTTCACTCTGGGAAACAAGACCGTCACCATTTTAGGGTTAAATAAAATCAAATAAAGTGATGCACATTACCATATATTGGTTCTTGTGTTCATATTTTTAAGAACAACAACAACAAAAAAATACCATGAATAGATATAATTACTAGGGGTGCAACAATTTATTGATGTAGTCAACAAAAATCGATGAAACAGATTATTTGTCAACAAATTTCATGAACAATTAATTGGTGACGTCATGTGAAGGGGGGTGGCCCTGGAGATGGCCGCAACGTGCTCAGGCTCACTTGAGGTGGGCTGACCTTTAAGGAGGACCAGCTATTCTCATTTTAGTGACACGTCACTCAATAATTGATTATTCAACAATTAAAATAGTCATTAGTTGCAGCAATACTTCCTATGCAATAACTGTATTTGTGTTTCTGAGATGCTAGAGGAGACAATAAAAACTTTTAAGGGGGTGAAAGGAGGTTAATGTGTTTTTCTTTGTAGTCGTTAGTTAGTTATCTACCTATTTATGTCCATCCCCTAGCGGAACAAAATATAAAACACTTTAAAAACAACATCATCAGTGTTTTTAGTTTCAAAATGGACACATCAGTTTTAATCACTGATTGATGTAGGGCCCAATTATTTTGCATAAGGATGTCTTATATGGAATCAAAGTCTTCAAAATAATAAACTAAGTGGCAGTAGGGAGTCTCTGGGGACATTTGGGGACTCTCTCCCTGTGGTGAAATTCACAAAAGAAAAGAAAAGGAGAAAACTAAAATCAACAGTCTTCTCCCTTGCTTCCTCTAATCAAAACAGCATACCACTGACTTGATGTTTAGCTAATGGATGCTTAATTGAAACCAGTGTTCCCTCAGCTGGCCTGGGATTAATGTGACTCTGCGGGAGGATCAACTGGAGACTGGATGGCACTCACGCTGCGCTGCTTGTTTGTGACAGTGTCAGAGTTATGGCTGTCTTTAATTGGCAGCATTGAGACCCCGGGCGCATTTTTAAAAGGCAAACAGAAAAGAAATTAAAGCAGAAGATGGGGGTGAAGGGAAGAGACGAAGGACAAAATGCGGGGAGAGTCGGGGAGGATTGACGGCGACGGGGGAGTAAATGAGTCTTCTGGGGTCGTGACAATGGACTACACGCCTGTGCCTGCCGTAAATCTGCTCCTGTCTAGAGGAGTATTCAGCAAGGGGACCATAAAAATGTCATATTTGGAGTCTGTCTGACTGTCTGACTGACTGTATGTCTGTCTGTCTCCCATTCCCTCTGAACGAAATAAACAAAAGTCTAATCAATGGCGCCTATTCCACAAGAATTACAGTGCGACATCTGCCAGCTTGATGGTGATGATGGGGGCGTACTTTCATCACAACACACCATCTAAGAGTCATGTTTTATTGTTTGTCTATAATAACTTTTCTTTCAGTTTCCAACAATCAGTCTTCATTTGACCAAATACAATAATATCCGAACTGAAAACTGTTTCAGCACTGTTACAGACGTACTGATAGATAACGAGATACATACTACAGGCTCCGGATTTACTTTCCTTTACAATCTTTCACCTTTTACAAGCTCACATATTCATTTTTACCTCTGCCATGGATGTTAAGTTTTCAGGCTCAGTTTGTCCATCAGGACTATGGAAAAACTGCTAACCCAGTTTTCATGAAATTTGGTGGGAGGGTGTAGAACGGGCCAGAGAATAACCCATTCCATTTTGGATCCAACTCACAGGGCGGATACACTTATGTTGAAGCTGCAGTCGGCAAATTTGGCGGATCAAGTTGACTCGGTCAAATTTCGAATGTTTACAACTATCACGCCCCTCCCCCCTACCACAGAGCTCCTCTGCTCCCTCCCAGCGAGTGCTCGTGAGTGCGTGTAAACCAGATTTCTGTGAACGCGCCCGTGTCTTCTCTCATCAATAAACGGTATGGAGTACGTGCTACATGGAGGTAAGCTGGCTAGCTTACTCATAGATAGCAACCGCTAACGCCATTTAGAGTATGCCTAGCTTGAGGCGTGGCATGTGATATTGTAACATACGTGAGAGGGGGGCCTTTGGTGTATGCACGAACTGTGACAGTCAGCATTCACACAGCCCTGCACTGAGTGGACAGGATGGCACGGGCGCAATGGATTATTGCAAAACAAAAAACAAGCTCTAGGTGCACGTAGAGGCGCGTTTTTTTTCTAAAACAGGATGATTTATGTTGTTCTATCGGAGCATAGTGTGGGTCTCAGTGAATATGATCAAAGAAATGTTGCCGACTGCAGGTTTGGGCTCTCAATTGTCCTTCTACTTTGATTGATTCTTTGGGGTTTTGATTGGGGCTTAGCAACTGCATGTTAGTTAATAAATTAGATTAAAGCTTAATTCATTCACCCCCCAGCCCCCCTCCAACACGGTGAATTCATACTATTCTTTCACTAAAAATTAAATTCATGAGGGACACATAGAAAACCTGGGATCTGATCAATGTGACTATTTATTCAGACCTTGGTTTACTATTATTAATGTTATTTTGCTATGCTTCAGTGTGGAACATAGACATACACACCTTTCTCGTCCAAAATACTGCAATTGTGATTTCTGCATCCCAAGGACTCGCAACACTATTGAATACTCTCCTTAAGTTTTCTCTTTGCATTACAAAAAGTACAACATTTTAAGGCCAAGTCGACCCTGACAAAGGAATCCAGTTTGAGGTTGAAGCTTTGTACTTCTTCTAATACAAAAGGGAGAGTTCAACAGCGTAGCTAAGTCCTTGGCGAGGCAAAAATTACAATTTTGGTATCCGTGACAAAACTGCATGTGAAGAATGAATTTAAAAGTCTTGTGCAGCAGTGGTAAGAGGAACACCTCGTCATCAGTGGTGGCTGATGCTGTTTTCTTATCCGATTTATGATGATTTAATAAAAAATTAATATTTGTGTAATAAATAACAGAAGTTACAAAAGAAGAGGCGTCGCTGTCATTCAGTGCAGTCCAGGGGGAAAAATCTATCACAGACCAAAAGAAAAGAAGAAAAAAAGATTCAGCCTCGATCATTTTGGCTGCGGCAACTCTGCTGCCCACTCTGGTTTCTTCTAACACACCCACTTCCTTTTGTTGGAATTCAAAACTGACTTTCGAGACCTTAATTGGACCTGGATTTGAGTTCCTTTTCCTTGAGTGCGGTGGTGAAACGGTTAAAGGTTTTCTTAAGGTGTCAGAGTCTGTTTCAACTTGCGCTGTGGTTTAGTTGTACCAGGTGCACAGCGCGGTTACCGCTTCACATTGCTACTCCCTTCCGCTACTGCAGTTATCTTCTCTTCCTTCATTATTCTCTCCGTCACTATCAATCTCTCTGCCTCTTTTAAATTTCTATCAGACTCATCATCTGCAACCACTTTCTCTCCCTTGTCTTTTTTCTCTCATCAACCCAATCTGTAACCGGGGTCTAATAAATCAGACGATGTGTTTCGTTTGTTCTTCACTTCCTGCCCACCCGACTCTTCCCTTTCAACTGTCCTTGGTGTGCATACACTGTACTATGTGCAACACCTACACTGTCACACACATACGCTCATACACACACGACCACAGTGCAGTGCATCACAGTTGCTCTATTTTTTTTTTTTTTGGCCCTGAAAAATGCGATTTACCACAATACCTCCCTACACACCCACACACACCCGCACACACACACTCTCTCTCAAAACACTGATTAAAAATGCTTTATAGAGGTCCATTATTTCCTGAAACTAAACTACACACAGTTCTAAATTGTGTCTGAATTTGTAATCACAGCATCTTGTTTTTATTCTTCCTTTTAGCCTCCTTCTGTTTCCCTTTCTTCTCCTCCCTCCACCCCTCCCTTCCTCTTTCAAGACATCACCCCTCCTTGTTTCCTCAAGGCCCTTGTTTTTTCTTCTTCCTTGCTTCTCGTTTACATCAACGCAATTATCGGATGCGCGATGAACATATTCCCCGTGTCTTTGACTTCTCTCTCCATCGTAGAACAAAGCTGATGAGAGAAATACACGTTTGTCTGTGTTTGTCTGTGTTTGTCTGTGTTTTTCTGTGTTTGTCTGTCAGAGTTGCATCTTGTGTTGTTGAGTGATTTCTCTCCTTAAACCAGCAGAAATGGTTCCCAAGGCCACAAAATATTGGCATGGGTGTCTTTCCCTACAAAACAGGGCAAAACAAAGGTAGGAAATCATTTTGACGCATTGCAGAGCTCCTTTTGAGGAAACCTGTTGAAGAGGGAATTCCTCCCTCGCCCTTTCTGGCTAAAAAATGACATTAACACATGAACACAATGCCAAAACATAAGAGCTTCCACATAATGAAGAAATCACAGCAGACACATCTCCGGGAATGAGCTGAGACACATTCACCTGGGACTCATTTTCCTCTTTCTGTTGTCATTAGACAACAAAACATGGTCATCTTAACATGGCTAATGTTAAAACAAATGATACAGTCACTGACATGCTTGCCATCGACAAGCCTCGTGGAAACTCTGTTTACAGCATAAAGTAGGAAGAGGGCGCTGGCTACAACTTCCAGAGATGCAAAAGAGGGGGAAAATTAGGCTTTATGGGTCTATATTTTGTATCATTTTAAGTTGACGAGGACTCGCAGTTGAGATGACAAGAGCTGTCATGATATGAGATTATCACGATGATTGCCAGAGGAAATATCAAAATTGTAAAGTTTTCACGATTATTAATCAGGGAAATCATTATTCGACATTCTTTAGGTCCCCTCAAGCACATAATACATGTCAGCCTGCTCTATATTGAAAATAGAGGTTTCAGCACGTACTAATATAACTGGAGCTCCATCCAGTTAACTAGTACATAGTATCTCCACATGATTCACGGCACGCTTTGCAAATTAGCTATCCATCTTCTACAACAGCTCCTTGGTCATTTTTATAGATATCCAAAATGCTCTCACGCTGCCGATTTAAGACGCTTTTTGGTGGATATGAGGCTGGAATGCCCTCTGACATTTCTACAGCTTTTTTTCTGAGAGCTTCAGGTAAGTGGCATTATGACTCTCTCACACACAGAACAAACCGGCACACACACACACACACACATTATGTGACTCATGCGATTTGTTTTCACAGGGCAACAGTGCAGGAATCAGGACACATTAGATATCATAGCCTCTAGAACAGGGCTGCCCAATACTGCTTGTCCTGCATGTTTTAAGTTTCTCCCTAGTCCAACACACCTGAATCTAATGATGTGCTCGTTATCAAGCAGCTTGAAGCTTGTCACAGGTTTGACTCAGGTGTGTTAAAGCAGGGAGAAACCTAAAACATCAGGACAGTGGCCCTCCAGGAGCAGGATTGGGCAACCCTGCTCTAGAAGGAACCATGACGTATGGAACCGTGGTTATGGCATTTTTTTTTTTAAATCCAGAGTCCCGATATCTTTATAGAGATGACACCATTTTGCAAACCGGTTAAGGTTTTCAACTCATTATCCACTGAGGTTTCTAAGGCGAAGGTCCAACATTCAATGTTTTTACATTGGTGTGTTTAAGGAGGAAGTGTGCAGTATGTAGTGTGTTGAACCATTTTATTTCAATTTCTACATCATAAAGAAGATGTGGAGGCTTTGGAGTTGTTTTGAGACACCTTTGACAGGCCTGTGCTGTGCAAGAGACAATATCATTGACAAGAAGCATTTTTGCAACCTGTGTACAAGTTAAATGAATCACTTAACTACGCCAGGGAAATAAAATAGTAACAATAGAAAACGTTTTATTGTTTCTGCATCATGTGGATTTGTTTTTGAACAATGCACACCGTGTTAAACTTCTGCTGTGTTGTGTGTGTGTGTGTGTGTGTGTGTGCATGATCTATGTTAGTGTGTCATGATAGTGTGTATGAAGAGGAAGAAGGAACTGAAGACAGTTTATACTACTATGAGTTTATGTGAGGGTATGCACTGTGCATTTCTTTAATGTGTGTACGTGCGTTCAGTATGTGTGTCAGCACAGTATAAGTGGTCCGTTAGACTTTCATATATATGTTTATGTGTCATGTGTGTGTGTGTGTGTATGTATCTAAATATATATGAATGGCATATAGAGGCGGAGGCTGCTTTCTTCCCTCAGCAGATGACTATCATATGAGGGAGGATTAGACTGTTTGTGTGTGTGTGTGTGTGTGTGTGTGTGTGTGTGTGTGTGTGTGTGTGTGTGTGTGTGTGTGTGTGTGTGTGTGTGTGTGTGTGTGTGTGTGATCACAGCCATGTGTGCTGGGCTGCTTCATGCGGCTGTGGAGGCTCCAGCTGGTCTGGGCAGAGCCACGGGCACAGGGTGGAGAGGGGCGGAGGAGGAGGACGGGGTTTGAGTTTCATTTACTTGGCTATTTTTATGAACACTATTTTAATAAAGTGCATATTAGAATGATGAAGGTCAGCTGCAGAGGCGGAGGTTTGGAGGGTGAGATGAGGAAATAATAATCACAGGACACATTAATTACTAACATCATCAGACCAAATGATGGATGTTTACTCACACAATGATGGACATTACTATACCAGAATAATTTGTCTATTTTTGAGTCAGTGGTCTGGTAAACCACTCAATTTGTTACCACGTCACTCAGATAATTAACTAACAAGCTCGTCAGATGAGACAGGTAAAGAGTCAACAAGGCATGTACACACTGCACACATTTATCCATCCAGTAGGAATTAGGGCTGAAACGATTCCTCAAGTAACTCAATCACTGAAGCATATTCTTTGCATCAAACTTTGATTAATTAATTAATTGAGTGCATATATATATAGCACACTGTGCTTCTGCTAGAATTATGTTTACAGTCGCACAGGCCTACACTGTGGACACCACATCCACGGTGGACACATGGCGTGAGGAAGATGTGAAGACACAGTTTACAAAGTGGAGGAAGAGAGAGAGAAAATAGCGTAGGGAGAAGAGAAAACGGTTGGGATCATTTCAAGCTGAAACTAAACCAAAACTCTGCACAGTGTGTCTATTATAAAACAGAATTACTTATTTGTTACTATTTACCACAATATCCCAACATCAATCAATGCTTCAGGGTCTCAGCAGAAAGCATCCAGTCTAAGCAACCAGTCGTCATGCAGAGGACTCAACACAAGGTAACATTAGTGCCATTTTGGCGACATTCAACTGGCTCTGCCCGACTGCAGCCAAAAGTCAGAGGCGGCAGGCGTGTATAAACCACCTGTATATTGCTCCAATATGGCTCTTGATTTCACTAAATGGCTTAAGTTTTCGACAGATAAGATTATTGTATGCAGTTTGTGCAAGTTTATTTTCTCTTTTATATTTTAACTATTGCTATTTATCAAAGTAATTCTTATCTGATTACTCTATTCATTGTTGAAATAAATGATAGAATACTCGATTACTAAAATAACCGACACCTGCAGCCCTAGTAGGAATGATACCACCAAAAATCTGCAACACATTAAATTGCAAAATTTATCCAAAAAAAAAAAAAAGATTGATGTAATAAAGTAAACACACATTCTGGTGATGAGTTAAATAAGAACATTATTAATCACCGCTAGTGTTAGTTAACACTGTTGGGAAATAAGTTAAGCAAGAGTGAAATGCACCACTATGTCTAACCTTGCAGTTACTTTTGGTACAGGAATCATCAAGAATCAAGAACAAGAAGTACCCACCGACTGAACAACACATGCAGACAAGCACATACAAGAATCAAAGTACCATCCTGTACCAGATCCTTACTGAAGACACACACAAGATGTGAAGTTCTTCTAGGAGCACACACACACACACACACACACACACACACACACACACACACACACACACACACACACACACACACACACACACACACACACACACACACACACACACACACACACACACACACACACACACACACACACACACACACACACACACACACACACACACACACACACACACACACACACACACACACACACACTTCCAACTCTCAGCAGGTGAGTGTAAACAGGTTGTAAATTTCCTTACAGGGACAGATGAAAGAGGCAGAGCACATGGCAAATTGTCATGTACGATCACATATGGTCGTCACACTGACTGTGTTTTCAACAGAAGAAGCACCAGCACATTAAGTGTGGGAGAGACTGCAGCCTTATAAAATGTTGTGAAAGCGAGTGGAGGTGACTTGTTTTAGTAGATGGATATATCCAGCACAGTTTAAAGTGTCATGAGTAGGTGAATAAGGTTTACCTAACCTCCTCCAGTACAACTTTGAATATCGAAAATCATACTGGTTTGCTGGATACACCTGCAGAGATTTGGCCCCCTGATCAATGTTACACAGTCAGCTTTTCCCGCAACATGAAGCTAAATCTGACCTCTGTCGCCATGATGATCTGGGTCATTTTAGAGTTGACCTGGCACAGTCCAGAGTTCAGCAAGAATTGATAATTTTGGATATTTTTTATTTTTTTTATTATTTTGCCTTAATTACATACATTCAAATGTCATTGTGACACACAGCTCATCTAGGGAGGTTATGTAAATGTACCTCAGATTTATTACACAGGATTTGGTTTTCAGGATGATTAGTGTAAATCTCTACTAATCTAGAGAGGTAGTGACTGCTTTGCAAAGCTGTGCGACAGTCTGATTATTGACAGTAATGAAGAGGAAATGAAACAAAACGTTAATTCCCATAGGTCACGTGACTTCTTTTAAAAAAAATCTATCTCAGTCAAACAAAAACCAAAAGAGTACAATCACCTCAATATCACTCATTCTCTCGCAAAGACAACTGCAAAGCGGTCTAGAATTGGATTCCCCATTTACATCGATGTGCAGCAGCTTTCTCATGACGAGTGCAGCTTCAGAGCTGGGATGAGACAGAGTGTGTGAGACAGAGATGAACATTACAGCTTACTAATGCAAAATGGCTGTGTAATAAGAAAAAAGCAGAAAAACTAGCACTAGAGAAGTTAAGGTTCTCACAGAAGGGATCTTTGACAGCATTCCACAAAACTTGGGACCCACTGCTGGTTTTTATTAGCAATAGTCTTACTGTTATTCCTGATGATATGAATGAGGATGCTTCCTAATGCTTGGAAGGAGAGAACCCTAGTGGAAAAACTATTGGATGCAGACAGGTAATATCTGCATCGGTGCATGGGCTGAAAACTGTCTGATGTCTGTATGTTTTGATCTTTTATTTCGTCTAATTCCTGACATTCCTTCTTCTTTATCAATAAAAGTCAATACATCAGCAGGCACACAAATAATACAGGATTTTGTGTTATTAAATCTGCATATTGCAAATATAAACGACAGATTGCAGACAATAAAATACTGGAACCTTATTTTAATAATAAATGCTTCTTAATTCCGACTTCCGGGGTCTTTTTTAATATTTATTTGAATAGATGTACACATACCTTTGATGATTAAAGTCAGAATATGCATCTTGAAACGCATTTAACCTGCTCTATATCAATACAGACGGACAGTTGCAGCCGTTAATTCAATATTGTACTTTGAAACTCCTCACTGACCAGGGTCATGAGAGGGAGGAGGCATCAACAGGATTACAGGTCGTGGCCCACTGACTTTGCAATGTGTGTCTGTGTATGCATGCCATGTTCACAGTTTTGCACTTGTTTTGATTTAAGTTGGACACGGTGACTGAGGACAGCAAAAATGTTGCTGAAGGAAATGCTGTGATGCTGGACAATCATGATTGATAACATGTTGCTGTTTGAAGCTTAACTAGACTTATCAAGGTAGCTTCTTCCCCCACATTGCAGACAAAAAAGGTGAGTTATGAGTCCAAACTTTGCCATAAGGAGTGAAAAACAATACTCAAGTTCTCAAGGTCTTATAAATTGGGAACCAGTTCCGATCCACAAAATAAAAAAAGGTCTCCGAGTGACAATTTTCCAATTGATTTCATTTTTTTAAATGATCAGCAGATCATGTGTGCAGTATGTGTAGATCTCTGTGGGTATTTTGATATGCTACTGGTGTGTGACAGAGACAATGCTGTCACTGATTAACTACAAGCTGAGAACACACATCTGGGAGGCCCGGACAGCTTGCTCTGTAAGTAAATAATGACAAGAGAAACTGTATGGTTTCACTCCACAGGCCAGTGACTCACCTGGGTGCAACATCCCGCAACTCTCACCCACACTCCTTTTTGAAGACCTCGCAGACAAACATTGGAGCCTAAACAAAGAATCGAAACTTGCCCTCTGTCGTTCTCTGTCTCCGTTTGTTTCTTTCTTCTTTTATGGAAGTTTCAATAAAAAATCCCCGTGACTTCTGCCTCTCTATTTAAACAAACGACAGAGGATGATTCTTTTCCAGTTAGCTTCTGTTGTTGTGTAAAGCAGCAAATCCTCACATTTGAAAAGCTGGAACCAGAAAATGTTGCATTTTTTCTTTGCTTAATGACTGATTATCAAAAATCATCTGAATTTCTTCTGACCTGCATGCACAATTACACTGTGTCGGAGCTAATCCGACATGCTGCTTTACGGCACAACGGGAGATTACTTTGCAGCATGAAAATGGAATATAGCCTTTGAAATGGAGCTCAAGCTTTCAAAGTTAATTTCAAAAGGTGGTTGCCGACAAAAGCCAAAGGCAGATGGAAAAAAAAAAAAGAAGTTTGACCTCTTGCATCCGCTTGGTGACAGGAAGCGTGGGAGGAATTATGGGAAATGTGGTCTTAATTTAGAGAAAGCACTTTTCACACCACATGAGGTTACCAAGCTTCCCAACCACTCCTTTTTAAATCAACTGCAGCAAGTCATCAAAATGAATAGGATGTTCCACTCAGAGACGGTTTGCGTGATCACAAATGGTAAACATGTGAGATTCTGTCTCAATGTATCAAAAGAGACAAAGACACTTAAAGGTACTGCACGCTAAATGCTGAAGAAAATGTTGCCTCCGCAGGGTTCTCACAGACCGTTCCTCAACTAACTACGGTTTGGGGAGGCCCTCGGTTCATCCTACCGACGCACAAGGCACTGAAATGTACTTGCAGCCAGACCGGCTATACCAAACTGAGAAACTGGGAATACAACACACACACAGAGGCACATTGAGTTCATTCTCTGCTCAGGGCGCCATTACTCCACTATATCTTTACATAGAAAACAGTCGTTTGCTGTTATATTAATGCTCTGAATATCGAGTACAGCCCCTTTAATAATATCATCAAACAAACCCACACTTCCTCCGCTAACACCTGTCTTTTAGTGCTCTAGTTTTTTTTTTTTTTCCCGTCCCACGTTCCCTCTGCGCCGGAAAGAAATAAGTGGATGAATAATTACAGGTATAAACACCTCGGGGCCATCTGAAGGGGTTTTTTCCTCTTCTTCTGATATTCTTTTAAACATTTCCGCCTCTTGAAATAGTCCTCTGAACAGTTTCTCTTTAGGTGCCTTCACAGCTCGCTACTTCAAAGCCAACAGGGCGATGAGGACGCTCTTATGGTCATTTGTATTTTAATCCCCCCCCCCCTTCCCCTCCCTCTGTACTGCTCTCTTTACCTCTCTAGTCCTGCCTCTATACTGTCTAGTATTTGTCTTCATCTATTTTAATCTATTGCTCATATTTCCTGTCCCTCTTCAAAGCAGTGTGGGGCCTCATACCTGAGACTGACTGAACATGATGATCTGTGACCACACACACACACACACACACACACAGAGACACAGCTATTTCTATTAAGACATTAGAAGATGTTACCTTGCTTCTGAATACATGCAATTGGCATGTAACCCTCAGATTATGATATTTAATCAATTAATAAAGGAAATAAAATCAATAATGGAAATGATCCTGTGTTGTAGCCCTGCACTTGATATCACCGGGCCAGGAAACCACCATAGATAAATTATATTTCTGTCAAATTAACTAGCCCTGTCAAGGACAATGGAAACCCTGCACCAACAACCCTGTTCAAAGTGTTTTTTTTATGACTTCTAGAGGGCATTTTCAAGGTTTAAAAGCCTATGGGGTCTAATATTTTTATTTATTAATATAATACATAAAAAATGAGATAATACAAAATATTGTATGCGACTGAATGAAGAAACTGCGCTCTCATAATCTCAACACAAAGAACATCTTTGCATGGCTGAGAGCAATAAAAAAAAAGATTTGCTGTTAAATCATCAACCTCATTTCACTCAATAATCTAAGACTTCATACAACTGTAATCTTGCACTTACATACATCGCAACAATGGAAAGTTAAGAGTCTGCCAGTTCCTTTATCCCAAAGTGCTTTTGCACATTGGAAACAGTCAACATTAGTAGTTTTTTTAAAGCTTTTTTTAGATTGACAACATGAATGATAGACAAACATAGACCTCAAACATCTGAAGCATTAATATACATATTATTATACATGTATATATGTTTAAAAATGAGCAGACATTTGGAGATGCACGATTTCCTTCCGACCCGAGCTTTTGCTGCCTTCTAGTGAAAGCTGCTTTTCTTTTAGGCCTCTTAAATCGGTCCTTATCATAGCCAGTCAGAGGCAGGGAGGCCCCCGTGCCGCTCATCCCAGCCCAGGGGTCTGTATGAAGGGGGGATTAGGGAGGCCTCAGCCTGTGTTGCTGCCATTGTTTACCAAGGGACTAGGGGCAGGCTGAACATCCCCCCTGTCAGCACCGCAATACAATAGAAAACAAGGAAGTGGCAAGATCCTCGAGACTTGCACACACACATACCATTCCCTTGATCTTCGAGGATCGACTTTGTATTATTTGGGAGATACGAGGAGGAGGAAAAAAAGGATGGGGAGGAGAGCTTGTTAGCAACAACAGCTGATTTATGAATGGAGACAAGGAAGAGGAGGAGGCATATGAAAAAGTTTATAGGCTAAAGACATGAAACTTTACACTTCCTCAAAATAGTAAAAAAAAAAAAAAAAGCAAAGAAAAGCAAAACCAAATGAGCTGTCACTTGAAGTGGTTGAAAAATAATTAGACTGCTATTTCCTCATGTTTCGGAAACTCTGGTCTGATTAAAAGAAAGCCATGAGGGGACATTTTGCAAAGATACTTAGAAATGTCCAAAACACATGTAGCTGAGCTCTCACCCCTACCCTTCCCAAACATGTAAACAGTCTCTCAGCAGTCTTCCTGTCAATTTTAGTCCGTGAAATGAAATGTCAAATGAGCAGGAATTTCCCCAAAACAAGACAATGACAATGCACTCTGAGCTGTTAAACACCAACTTGTAAATTCCAGTGACTAAGTAAAAGCACTGTCAAACAGCATTTAAAACAAACATATTGTTTTCCCAAAGTAACTGTAAATACAGTAAGCCCTTTACAGTCAGTGCCTCAGTACAGTGAGCGTGAAAGTGTTTCAGAGCAGCTTGTTGTCCTCGGAGCTTGTTGACGTCTTAGTGTGACCACAGCTTCCACATCACAGGGAGTTTCACAGCCTCTCTGACAGTGAGGAAAACGGCATACAGCCAAATATCAGATGCTACGTTTAATTGCTTCTCGATTTTCAGACGATGACCTGCAAACGGCTGACCTTCTCTCAGACTGTTATTACTCCTTCATCACATTAAAGACATTTAATTCTTCTTAAAGCCTTTCTAGTCTTTTCAGACAAATGTGTGCGATTAAAGTTAAAGCTGCTCTAAATGCAAACTTAAACCCCAAAAAGTTGTGCTGACAGACATGCTGATATCATAAAAAGATGAGTGGTAAAGGTTATTTATTTAAATCTCTAAATAATCAAAATATAAACACCAATCACTCCCCATGAGTGAGTCAAAATATGCATCCTGTTATTGTTTTAGTGGGCCGCCCACCAATCTCCATCAACAAGCATGCAGTGTGACTTCTCTACTATTTCTGCTCTAACTTTGATCCAAAACACAGGCGTCTTGCTGTTTTCTGATACGCAGTTTCACATTAAACAGTCTTCCATCAGTAAAACACCAATAGGCTTTTATTGTGAAGCAGCTGCAGGAAGTGAAGCTTGAGTTATGGAAGCCAACTAACAACTACCAACAACAACATTAGATTAATGGTAGTCTATGCCAAGATGTGGACATTTTTGCGCACTTTTCAAACAACAAACACCGCCTCCATCTCTGTGAATAACCAGGGCGGCTCACTAATATCTTACATTTTAGGGGAAACACTGCTCTTACTCATCTGTGCAAGTAAAATAACCTTCATTCAAAAAGGCATGGTCATAAGATTAATAGTAAGCTGATATTAATGCAAACAGATCACAAAACACACGGTAACCAAAGTGTGTGATGCAGAGCTGTTAGATTCTTCATCTCTCATCGTCTAGCTCTTCTTTATTCCTTCTTCTATCTTCCCGTTCTCTGTCCACTATCAATGGAAACTTCTTGACAAACCATAACCACACACTGAAATACATATTTTCTCAGCTAGACAGCTGCGCTCCCTGGGCTGGGAGAGATATGGCAAGTTGCTCAAAGACACTTCAGCAGGAAGGATTCTTTCCAACAACCCGGTCCTTAAGTAGGATGCTGTTGTGATGCTCCCCTGTGACTTAAAAGAAAAATGGCTTCTGCATCTTCCATCCTTTATGGTGCACAAGTACCATGAAGATACCTCACAGAGTAAGAAAATGAGGAAAGAAAGCAAACTTGCTTGAAACCAGCTAAGGTGTTGAAGGCAGCACAGGCAAAAAAAAAAGAGATGGATAGGTGGAAAAGGCAAATAGAAAAGGGAGCTGAGAGAAAGATGAGTGGATGCTGAGGAGAGGGAGATACTCCATTTTTATTGACAATCTCCCCTCCGCTGGGGTCGGACTCCTCGAGACGACACAAGACTCATGATCCCCTCAAAAACTGTCTGCTGGTAATCCAAGGCATTGTACACACAACCAGCGAAGGTCTATCACTCATGCTGCATCCACAAACACACGCCGTACAGCAAACATCAGTGCACAAAACACACAATGAACCCCAGAGACAAACACAAACCAAGCCTAGAGCAACAAACTTGAGGCGAAAACATGCAGAGGAAGATACACACACACAGCAAACATGTCAAAACCTTAGATACATACAAATGACTTAACGCACACAAACCCAACGCACACTGTCTTACACGCTGCAGATAAAGCTTTATGCAAAGACAATACGCCGAGGGAGTTTAGTCACATCTCTGAATCCCATAAATCTCCTTCTTTGGCCACTTCCGTCCCATGAAATCGAAGAATTTGTTAATCTTTTGAGAACAAAACAGCACTGGGATTTTTTTCTGCTCCTGTTCTGTGAAATGCAATGTGACCGCTGACGGCCAAGACAAACATGTGACATCCTTGGACAGTTATAATATATAATAATCTGAAAGAAACATGGAATTATGAGATAAGTCTTGTACAGCCGGAGATAAACCGGTTCCCAGGAGGGGAGGGGAAGATACAGACAAATATTACAGTTAATATCTGGCTTTCACCCATTCAGCTGATACTCTCACAATGACTTCAACAGTTTAAAGCGGTTTACAGGAACCCACAATGGTTTTGAAGAAATTGTTGTTGTTTGTTCATTTTAGCTGGTAAATGCTGCCTCCCACTGATTTACAGAGGATTACTGTCACTGCTCTCAACAAATAAAACAGGTTGCTAAAATAATAAGATGTCCCCTTGATTCCAAAGGAACTGATAGAAACATCATTGGCGCTGCGACTGTTCTTATTATCAAAGATTATTTTCTTGAATAATAAAACTATCCCTCACACTTTCTTAGAGCCTAAGGTAACATCTTCAGATGAATGATAGAAACACAGAGAAAAACAGCAAATCCTCACAGTTGAGAGGCTGGAACAAGTGAATGTTTGGCATCATATCTTTTATTTTAAAAAAACAAATTACTTCAGCTGCACACATAATAAAAATCTCTCTGCCGTGCATGAATACAGGATTAGTCGTCTGATTTATTTAGTCAATTTATCAACCTTCAGCACAAATGACTAAAAATCAGCACGAAATGTACGAGCAGATGTTTGATTCAGTGAACAGATAAGTTGACCAACACACTCCATAATAAGCTTAAAGGATTGAAAAACATTATCTACAATTCTGATAAATCTGCATCTATTTACATTGTTGTTACATTGAATACCTTTGGGTGTCGCCTCGAGCTCTGGGATTAACTGGTATTTAACGAACTAAATGACATAATTGACAGGCTACTTTACTTCCTAAAATTGCCAAAACTATAAGAAACTAGAATTTAAGAGTGAAACCCTCAAAACCATAATTCAGAAGGACAGCAGTCAGGAATGGACAGACACACACGGACCGAGACGTAACATGCGTTGCCTTGTCCCACATTGACACCAACAACACAAAGAAGATGTATAGTTTCCGATCCATCTCCTTCATCCATAATCATAACCCCGACCCCGCAAACGCTCTAAACCACTGTGCTCAGCCCTTTCAAGTGGCAGGTAGACTGGCCCTGATACGCCACTGCTGCCTCACAACCAGCGGGCTAATTACAAGGGAAGCAGCAACAAGTGAGCATTGTGTGGAGTCTCGAAGACACACGGGGAAAAAAAGTGCTCTTTATCTTGCTACCACCAATCCCACCCCACCCCCCTTCACCCCACCCTCAACAAAAACAATCCCAGAGAGGCTTTGCGGTTGGCACTCCGGGGTTGGAGGAAGAGAAGAGAAGAGAAGGGTAAAGAAGAGAGCAGAAGAGGGAGAGAGAAGCGAAGACACATTGATGAGCGACACATACCATCGCACTTGCTCACTGTGTTTGTCTAACACGCTGCCGGATATGTATAAACGGCGGGTATAAAGATGTTTAAGGAAATAGGAGTATGCGCTCTCGCACTTGTTGTTCATTCAAATCCTATTCTCAATCACAGTGCAGAGTTATGAATAACGATTTCCTGGGAGATGATGTATGTAAATGTGCCTCTCTCACACCTTTTAGGCGTAAAACCCAAACAAGCAGAGCTACTATTATCTGGCATGTTTTTGCTTCCAAGAAAAAAACATAAAAACCTGTAAAATGGTGATTACCAGTAATTTTATTACCAGAAATATATAATTCAAGTACAAAGGTAATTTAATTTTAAAGTGAGGGCATAAACAGGGTTCCCTATATTTCCTTAGAAACGTCTTTATCTACCTCTACACTGTACTGAACGTGGCAGAGCAGAGAAGCAACTTTCACAAATGCCATGACATTGAAATAAAGCTTTACAGTACAGCTTGAAAAACATATTTTTTGTACATGTGGGAAGCTAGAGGTACTTTAAGAGGAATCATTTACAAGAAGGTAGCAACTGTAATAACAGCCATCTTTTTTATTTTTTAACCCTTCAACGACCCAATTAAAATCTCCCATGATCGACCGCTGGGTTTAGGTCTTGACCCTCATGTTGAAGAAAACAACAAACTCTAGAAAATCACATTTTCCAGCCATAGAGTAGATGTTGTGATACAGCAGATTCCTAATTCACTGTGCTTCATGTTAGATCAGCCAACAGTACATGTGATCTCACAAATAGGCATCTCTGCTCTTTAGCAACGTCTTGTCTGCAAGAGCAGGGGGTTAATTCAGGCAACAGGATTACACAGCACGTGAAAAATGAATTAGGCACAACCACTCATGTTTGGTGAAATTAGTCAGCCTATCCATGGATATTGGTTCTTATGAGTGACTTGAAGGGATTTTATAATCTTTTTTAAAGGGCTGTCTGTCTGGATGAGTGATACTGCATACTTAAAATCCTTCCACGAGTCTTTCTGATGTTTGTTTTAGTGGTTTAACACTCACAACAGCTATTAAAGCAGCAAGAAACCTCTTGTCATTCACGCACGGTACAAACAGATGGAAACGTCATGCGAAACGCTTCGCAGTGACGACATCGATCAGATTCCAACTTCGGCAAAGGCGTAAACAAAAACAAGCTCTTTTTCTGCTTTTCCCTCATGAGGCGGCGATGCTCATAAGGGAAAGAATGTTTTAAGTAGCGCTTTATTTCATAAGGCAGTTAGGCGAGAAAGAGCACAGTTCAAAGCCAAATCAGAGCACATGTGGAGTTTGCGACTGATTCGCAGTACTGCAGCTGTAATCTAATGGTCCACTCTTTTAAATCTTAAATCCACCTACGTTCTTTAAAATTACAGGCAGTCACGTTCAAGTATTGAGTTAAACCAACTGTTTCTGCTTTGCTATTGGGACGGTAGAAGGAAGTGCCTGGCTTGTGCCGTGCAATCATTATAGATGTCAATCACGTATAACTATATCTAAACTGCAAAAAAAAAAAATGATATGAAGATATGCTGTACTTGCATATCTGATGAATCTACTTTCAAGATTTATCCAAGAAGGAACCAATCATAACTTGTATCTAAAGTCAAAAAATATATTTTTGTGAATTTAAATGTCATAAATACTATATTTGAGGTCATAGTTTGCCAAAGCTTATAAATGTTTGAGACCAGATGTACAACAAATGAAATGCAAGTTACGCAGAAAAGCCCAGAAGAATTTATGCCTGTATCCAAAAAGATCAGAAAACTCAGCAGCACTTTATCGTCCATCACATCCACACGGTCTCTGTTACTATTATTTCTGGCTAAGGCTCTATTTCCTTCAGGCGAAAATTAAAAAAAAAAAAAATCTAGCCAGCGGCCACCAGACTTGAAACATTCCCATCCATTGAGTGTTTGTTTCTGTCTTTCTTCTCATTTATTCAGCCGTGGTGAGCTACTATGGCAAGAGCATCACCACCAACACTGAATATTATTTAAAAAGTTCCCTCCTCGAGCACAAAACCATATGTTCAGCGTTTGGATAGCACGGAATACAAAAAGCAGCTGATGTGCAACAACTTGCACTGGAGTCTAATGTGACACAAGTAAACTATCAGGAGAACAACAACAACAACAGTGACCAGTGCAGTGTAGTCAGTGGGAGAATTAAAGCAGAAGTGAACTTACGGATGGAGACACCGAGCTGTTGGGAAGGTAGGGGTCAGGAAGCATCAGGAACGGATACCCGGGATACGCCGGCGACTTGTACATGCCTCCATCTTGCTGCTTCGACACTGAGGTCGGACATGAAGAACAACAAACAAATAGTTAGAAACTCATTAACTAAAAGAAGGTTTTAACAGGACCACTTTAAAGCCGGTTTGTAGAAGTTGTTTTCTTCATTTCCTGGGTAAAATCTTTTGGTTTGGGGTCTGAGAGGATGGGTATCAGTGTGGTATCATTTTAAATTGGATTTAAAATACCATAAAAGTTGCTTAGATGAAACACTGTACACGTGCATCTATGAGGGCTAAAATGACAAAAAAAAAACATATGATACTTACTCCCACAAAGTTGCTTTAAAGTTTAGCTGTGTGCCTCAGAACAAAAAGTAAAAACCCTGATATCCAAAATAAATGTGCATACAAAGTAGGTCAACTATACACAAGTGTTCTAGTCACTACATGTTATATCCTTCTGTGAGCACAGACTACAATACTTGAGACAAGAGCGTTAAAAGCGTCACCTAGCCTGAGAGGCGTGAGCTCCTGTAGCCTATGTGTTAATTTATCTCTCACCACCACCCATATTAAGCATCAGAGGCCTCTCTGTGGGTCAGTTGTAGCTAGGTTATACCCAGGGAAACACACATTAAACCTTTTTAAAGTTCTAATCGTGTCATCGCTGAGCTTTAAAACATGTCCGTAACCAAGGTGACAGAAAACGTAACAATCTAATCACGCAACCGGAATCACGTCAAAGGGCGGTAAAATTCTTTTCCGTGGGTTTCACTTTTTCCAAACAGACGTGTTTGAAAATCACGATTGTTCATTCGAAGACGATTTTGCAGGAAAGGAAAACATGTGCGAGAACTTTTTCTTTTCTTTTAATTATTGCATGAGTTACCCAACTCGAGTACAGCCCACAGTGACGCCCATCATTAAAACGACCCATGTGTACATTCTCTAAATGTGCCTTATCCGAGGGAGGGAAAGCGGGGAATTGCTCTGTTCTTTTTGGGTGGCAAAAAAAGAGAAATAGACCCTCTCAAGGACCCTGGTTGACCCCACTTTGGGCAAAGTCTGGCAAAGGTTACACTGCAAAAAATGGGTTGACCAAGGCTGTAAATACAAATATATTTGGGTGAATGAGCACAGGGCAGATCGCACTAGCAGTATGAAGACAGTATCTTGACAATGTTTGATGCAAGCTGAGCAAAGAGTGACATGATCTCACCCTGATGCGTTTAAGGCCAAGAGATCTGGAGTGCACGTTTCACTAAATGGCTTTAGCAGGTGATTTCTACTTGAATGTCGTGCTAACACAGAAAAAAACAGGAAATCTCCCGCACCAAAGTCAACTATGGCGCGCCGCACACACAGGGGTGGACATCTTTTGCAGTGTCCACCTGAAAACAAACTCTTTGAAGTTGCTTTTAATGCGGCAACACGTGTCCGCGAGACCAAAATACTCCCTTAGCTCGACCCGGTATGGGGGTTACTGACTTTATCACTCCTCAGCTGTTTTCCCAGATAGTAGTGGCTACTCAAACATGCACCAGAAGCCTACGTGTGTAAATGTTTTCTTCCTCTCCTTCTTACCTCCGTCGAGATGCTCCCGGTGTTTTTCCTGGAAGCCCCTCTGCTCGCCCTGCTGTCCCCGCCTGATCGCCTGGAAGGGACCGACAACAAGGGTCAGATAGTCTCAGGAGAAAGTTCATAAAAAAGGCGATGAAAGATGTCGCAGGCTGTCAAAGAGACTGAGAGTGACTTTAGAGCCACTTTTTCTTACTTTAAGGTGCGTTTTTGCGCTACTGCGACACCGTAGTCCCTTGTAGCGGCATGGGAACGTTACTATTGTAACCTTAGGGGTAAATTGTAACGTTTTTTTAGGGGTTTCATTCAACGCTCGTGAGCAGCGTGTAAAATAAAACAAGCTTTATCCCTCTCACACACACACACACACACACACCTACACACACACACACTTTGCCACCTACCGCTGCGTTCGGACTTTGATTTATTTCCGACTCGTTCACCAGAGAGGACTTGAGGTCGGCCAGGTCTCTCTCCGTGAACGCGTTTTCTTGGATTTTCTCCTCCTGCTCCCCTTCGTCTTTGAACGCTATCATCTCATCATTGGCTCCCAGGTCGTCCCCGCCGCCGCTGCTGAGCTGAGGCATGTCTACTTCGGTCTTCTCCCACCTCCTTTGAGCGCTATTACACACTTCAGAAAAAAACTAAACAAAAAGAACTACCAAAAGTATAAATAAAGAGAGGACTTAAGGGACTTTTTTTCTGTTCAAACTCCTCAGTCCGGGGCGCCTCCAAAGTGTAGAAACCCCCACCACACACACACACACACAGGGAGAAAAGTTGAGCTGTGTCGTCCCCTCGGCTGGCGGCTCGGTAGAGGACTAATGTTGCCCTACAACAGCAAACAGCTCATTTGAGCCCAAGACAAGCCGAGGAGTCCCGACATCAAAGGGCGCCGACCGGGTGATTGACAGGTCCGATGACTTGTTGGGGGGTTGTACGATTGTTTCGGCTGAGGGCTGAGCCTCTTAAAGAGACATCACCTCCCCGAGCTCAGCTCCACAAGGATTATTCATGACTTCCAGGGGCGTGTTCACGACATCCGTGCACGGTCCCCTGACTGCAGACGGCTGCTGCTTTTTGCCACCAAAACTTCACTAAAGTCAAACAATTATCCCCTGAGGGCAGCAGGGCAAGTATGTATAAATAGTGGCTGCAGGTATAAAGTCAATCCTGATAGTTTTGTTCAATATTGTGGTGAGGACTGCTGATTACAACCACCAGGGATCAATTACATGTTTCCTTTCTTATTTTATAAGTACATTTACTCAAGTACATTCGAGGTGCTTATACTTCACTTGTGTATTTCCATGCAATGTCACTTGATTTCACTACATTTATCTAACAGCTATAGCTACTTTATGAATTAGTTAAGTTTGTAACTGTACATTCAGCATAAAAACATATCAGACTTTATTGCTAAGTGCAGACAGATGTGCGTCCTCCACAGAGCTGGGTCCATCTGACGTTCCTGCCTGCTATAGGGAAGGTTTTCAACTCCACCGTACTCTACGGGGTAATTGTTGGGTCTATGTAAATCATAAATAAGTCATAGAGTGTGGTCTTTACCTACTCTGTAAAGTGTCCTGGGATAACTTTTGTTATGATTTGGCACTGTAAATAAAATTGAATTAAATTGAATTACATACTGGGAATTTGACGAGGTGATTTTGTGCATAGCGGATACAAATATACAAATATACACATATACACATATACACATATAGGATGAGCTTTGAAAAATGTAACAACCCATATACAGTATATCTTGCTTATTATCATCTATATATATATATAAATACATTTAGCTCAACCTTGCTCAACTACAACAATAAAATGCTACATAGACTGATGCTATGATAATAATCTAAAATGATAATAGTTTAACAGTGACAGTGGATACTTTAGGAGCATTATGCTAATTATAGATATAGGCTACGTTTACATATTTCACATTATATTAAGGATTTTCCTGAGCTCATCTTGACACACACGTCATTATGCATACATATAGTACATTTATTGCATTCATCATTTCATTCATCTGTATATATTTATTACTACTCATTATGCATGTATTCCTCTTTACTCCTCTGTGTATATCATTAAGCATATAAGGTATATTCGCTACATTCCTGTTTATACGCTCACAATTACTGTCTAATTATTCATTACTTTATTTTATGTTTAATTTTGTTGTATTTTCTTCCTGATCTTATCTTGCACTACTTTGTGTTTATTCT
The DNA here is from genome assembly GCF_963691815.1 of Echiichthys vipera. NCBI lineage: Eukaryota > Metazoa > Chordata > Actinopteri > Perciformes > Trachinidae > Echiichthys > Echiichthys vipera. Next base: position 8,143,060 of record NC_139839.1, read on the forward strand.
TATTTTGTTGTTACAACTGTGATCTGTCTTATTTCTTTTTCTTATCCATATTTTATTAGCAGTGTTGGAGGGAGCCTGAGATCTAAGGTTTGCATTGCCAATGACTGCTTCCCTGTAACTCGTGCACATATGATATATAAAGATCTTGAATCTCAGGTGTAATAAAACATAAATATTTATTTTAGTTAAGTAAATTAACTAATTATATCCTCATGGATAAATATTTCTCATGGATGCATCTAGAGCTATTTTATTCAGTCTGTTTTACTCAGATTTGATTTCTTATCTGCAATTTTGAAATGATGATCACTACCTAAATAATTTAGGGCTCAGCTGTAATCCTCAAGTGAAGTTTGCTCAGAATCCGTACTTTTGTTTGGTCACCAGCTAATTTTGCGAATCACATTCCCTCCAAATGACAATGGTCCATTTTGAGGAACTAAAACTCATTCTTACATTCAAATGTGGTGAAGAGGATTTTCTTCTCTAATGCAGAGCCAATCCATTCATTCATTCATCTTCAACCGCTTGTCCCTCTCGGGGTCGCGGGGGGCTGGAGCCGTTCCCAGCTGACATCGGGCGGGGTACACCTTGGACAGGACGCCAGTCTATCACAGGGCACATAGAGACAAACAGAGACAGACAACCATTCAATTTTAGAGTCATCAATTAACCTAACACGTGCATGTCTTTGGATTTTTGTCAATATTGCTATATAGTTTTCAAAGGTGGTCTACCTGAGGTTTCTCCATCTGAACTTCTGGTTCTGGTCGCACTCACCAGGGTTTAAATTAAAAGTGTAACAATCAGTATAATTTATAGATGTATGACGATTCAATTTACATATATTAGATCCCTTTTTCATCAGGTACACTCCCATCAGATGCATTCTCAGTTTGCAAAGTCCAAAGGGACTGCAAACTAAATATTACGGTATATGCAGCACTGGTGCATGTTTCTATACAAATAAACATTAAACACACCTAAAGGAGAAAGTCAAGTGCATTTGAGTGCCTCTTTTTTGCAATCATACTTTAGCTTTGGAATATTATCAGCACAAATATATAATTAATATATAAACTGCAAATCTATGCCATATGCATTTGCTACTACATGCAACATTTTGGGTACTTTATCAAATGGATGTAAATTACCAAACAACACACACGCACACACACACACACACACACACACACACACACACACACACACACACACACGTCTTGACTTTCACTTTGCGTGTGTTTTGTTTTTGCCAGAGAGAGGTGGCTGTTTGTGTGGTTGTGATGATGAGACAGTGGATCCTATCAGCTGCCACTTATGTGTGAAACCCTGCCCTCTCTCTCTCATGTGATTGGTTCACATTAAACATGCGTCGTGTCATGAGCACTGGATTTAAAGATCGACCTTTTCTCATTACCAAACACACTTTTGGTGATTCCTAACTACCTTACAGCTCTATTAAGAAAAATGTAGCCACACTGGTATCAAATGTTACTGTTTTTTGGGGGTGTTATCATCATCAAGTTAGTTAATAACTTTAGTAATTATGCATTGTGAATGTACTATCCCTGCTGTCTCTTTGTTGTCACACTGTGCACTTGGTGGTTTTTTTTCACATTTTGGAACAAAACCTCCTCATTTGCATCGACAGCAAAGTGGCAGCTCAGGCAAGAAAGTGCAAAATGTAGGACATTCTGTGCAAAACATCAGAAGGCACGGCATACTCATCAATAACAGATGCACTGTGTGTTTTTGACTGGTCCTTACATCCCCCAGATTTTGTAACAGTCTCCAAAACAGCAAAAAGTGTTAGCTGTTGCAACTAATTGATTTGAGGAGGGAAAAAAAAAAAAAAAAAAACATAGTTCAAAGATGTAGACTTGAAGTTCTGATGTCTTATCAAACTCGTAACTTGCCTTCCCCTCTTTTCCTCCCAATGCCAATGCATTTTTAATGCTGATACAGTAGCAGAGCTGGTCTTCAGAGTTTTTAATTGAGAAATATTTATACACTCCCATGCTGTGACTTAATACTTGACTTAATCTGAGTCGGTTGCCTTGAATGAAAATGATGATCCACAGCTGGGAAACAGAATTAAATACAAACAGAAAAAGGGCCCCGTATTTGCATAAAACTGCATATTTATACAATATCATTGATGCATATTAATAAAAAGATTAAAATGAGCGGTTTTAATGTATGCAAATCTAAATTATAAATGAGTTGTTTAAACTCCTTGTTTATTCGCCTTGATTAAATATAGACAGCTGTTTTTACAGAGAGAGAGCACCTCTCCTGTACGGGCCACGCTGCCTCGTGAGCTCGCCGCGTTCTGCTCTTAACGCAGTTTCCCATGAATATCGCTGCTGATAGTTACGCACAATCATCACATGGGTTCACAGGTTCACCTAAGGCTATAGGCTACAGTCAGCCTGTCTGTCTCTTTAACAGGCAGATGCACACAACAAATCCAGAAATGAACACACTCTCTGTGCACATGCTGTCTCATTTGAAATAATATGAGGCGCTCTGACCTACAAACACTCTCTCTTTTCATATCTGTCTATCTCTCTCTCTGTCTCTCTCTCAGACACACACACAAACACACACAAACACACACACACACACACACACACACACACACACTACACTATGTTATGAATGGTTTGTTTATTCTTGTCAGATCAGAATCGTATTTTAAGTTCACTCCTTCCTGCCTTATCAGTCCAGACTTTTCTGTGACTCACACACACCTCAGCATCCTTTTCTCATCATCTTCTATCTCAACCTCTAACGACTGTCGTGACATCACACGTCCTGTTGGCAGGAAAGGCCAAATAAGGAAACATGAGCAGATAGAAAAGATAAATCAACCTCAAACAAAAGGATGCGTCACTGCTGTGACCCCAGAAGGCGGGCTTTTCACATACGGAGAGCTATATCTGAACAAGACAAAGGCAATGGTTGTTCTGATAAGGGAAGTTTGTTTGATGCAGAGATGTTAATGTTTTTATTTTTTTAAAGCTTGTGGGATTCTAGCAGAGCAAAACATACCTGACTCTGTAGCACTGCTAAAGTCTAAAGAGATAAGTTATGTCAGAAAGCAAATTAGTTTCAACTGTATTGCCAGTGCAGTTCAGGGACGGAAACAACAAAATGCAGTTTAGCATCTAACCAGAAGAGTAATCGTACATGTCTACAGGGGTGTTTTTGGACATGAGGGGTCGCCCCAATTTCCAGCCTCGTATGTTTGATGGGTGTGAAACTAGCAGTTATCTATTTCTCTTCAATTACCTCTAACAAACAAGGAAAACAGGACCAGAAGTTGCTGAATCACTCTATCTTTAGAGCGACAACGGTTAGTGTAAAAGATTTCTAGGAGGCATCGAGCCGTGCTGGATACCCCTGGTTTGCATAAAGTAGCATGGACCTCAACTTTATGCAAATGTGGAATGGACAAGTCAAAACCCCATCTTTCAAAACAAGCCATGATGCTACCAGAATGCATTGCAGGTCTGCTTACACAGACAATGAATGGGAGGCGTGGAAATGATATACCATAATTTGCATATGCAGTGGGCATATAAGATAAGCAACAGATATGAACAGATATGAATATGCAACATAAAATGGGGAATATCTGGTATTTATATATTTTTTTGTTGTTGTGAATAACATGCTGTTCAAAATGCATGGCAATTAAATATCAGTTGGAAAAGTATTAAAGAAGGAAAGTTTGAAATAATACTAATTGTATATTGACCAGTGGTTCCCAACCGGTGGGTCTGGACCCTCACAAGGGGTTGTAGGATGAGATAAGATAGGACAACAGAAAAAAATATTTGCTTTTTTGTTCATCACATTTTTTTTCTTGGGAATTTAATGAATAATTTGATCTCAGCAAGGCTTTAAAAGTTATTCAGATATAACTGAATATTAAACACTCTTACAGGCAACCTGTGACGAGTGGGGAGCCAGCTGCTTCACTTAAGCGGCAAAAAAAGTCAAAAAGGTGGTGATTCTCACAGAAGTGATAAGAAATATAGGGAAAACATCTTGTGCCCTTGCTTGAACCCAAACATTTGTTTTAAAAAAAAAGATTAACAGTGCAAATGATTGATGCCATGGTGCAAATACACAAACACCAACTCCACCATCCGTGTATAAAGGACTCATTTAATATGAGTAGATCATCACAACAAGTCCCTTTCCATTGCTCAATCACTGGTGGGGGAGATGTTCCTTCTTTAACGTGTTTTTTTTTTTCCAAGATGAATCACAGTTGGTTAAAAAAAAGATTATATACTGTGCTTTCTAAAGAAACATCAGGCGCATTAAAGCTGCAGAGTAATTAAATCATGTCCTTTCATTGGGGTTAAGCCACATCCAAGCGAACAGCTCTTAACTGGAACCACTTGTGTGCTTTTTATTGGTAGTTTTCCAACAATCAAAACCATGTTCTTCTCAGCAGCATCCAGGCAGCAGTGTGGAACCTCAACACGTCTTTTCAACAGTTTTATTTTGTCAAAGTTTCTGCTATGAAACAGTAACTCATCTACTCTTACATCAAGTATTCCATGTGGTTTTACTGATATTAAAATTTTAGTCTGACTTGTGTTTAGTTACGATAAATATGAAGATAACAACCGATCTGCAGGCAAAGAACATTGAAAGGTTAAAGAAGACAATGTTTTATCAGATATTTTGTCCTACTTATTCTTTCATTTATTATCTGAGATATGTCTTAAGAGACAGCCAGCATTTTGAAATGTTAAAAAAAATCTATAGGTGTGCAAAATACGTTTTTTTCATGTTGCATATGGTTTATAACAGAACCTGTTTACATGCTTTAATAATCAAAAACACATACATTTACCCATACTGTCATACCTTATGTCTGAAACACTCTGTTCTGTCTCTTTAAGCCCCCCCCCCAAAAAAAAAATTCCAGTCTGCTCTAATTGGCTTTTGAGAAAAATATGGCACACCTTTGCAAAGGTGGTTCTCAAGCCGTGGGTGGATATACTCAGACGGGGGCGGGATATTCTAATGAGCCTGGATGTGAGACAGGAAGGGGACCTGATTATGAATGGCTGGTTCAATCCCATGTTTTCTGATCCAGGCAGCCTGCAAACGACTGACTGGGTTGTCTTATTTCAGTTTGGGGGTTGGTAGTGCACTGGCATAGAAAAAGGGAGTTTTTCATGATGACCCCTTTAAGTAGTACATAGAGGGGGTGCCATATAGTTCATGTGAAGGTGGGTTTGATGTCTGTAGGAGGTTGAATAACCTTTGAATAGCTTCAACATTTCCGACAGCTATTCAAGAAGTGGCACACAGAACAGTGAACACAGTTTAGCACCAAGAATGAAGGTTACATTGAGACCAAGGAGCTGATGGGTTTGAAAGTGAAAGATTAAACAGGGAAAAAAAGCATGGTCCTTTCCTCCAGCAGCTCCCATTCAAATTTCCTTGAGCAAGGCACTAAACCTGCACCTTCTCCCGTGAATACACTCACTTGCCAAGAAGTTTCAGCTCTCGTGAAGCTGTGTGAGCACTGAAAACGGAGGCTCAGCAAAAACAAACCCATTTAAAAAAAAACATTTTGTGCCGGATAATGAGGCCTATCCAAGTTCTAGTTTTCTGAGTGTTTGCTGATTTGAATGTGTCTGTCTGTTTTGATCCGGCAGCGTGCAGTCCCTTTACCTCTTCGTTAGCTTCTTATCAAACATTTATGAGCTGATATCACAGATCTGCGGAGGGCTTTTGGGGGTGAAATCAACAAACATAAACAGTGGAAAAGAGCTTTGAAAACACATCGTTGGTCTAGAGGATCAGTGGATGCAGTGGACGAAGATGCAAACACTTTATGTGTGACTTTGAGTCCAGCACAAAATGTAAGTAATGTACATTTTGATCTTATCTTGTTCAACTTAAAACAAACGAGCAGTATGTTCAGTATCTATCGAATCAAACAACTAAAAGCTAAGGGTCAGTGTATCATGCTCATCTAAATTAATGACAGATTTGGCAATATTTAAAGCACAAATGTAATTCTTTCTTTTCCTTAATTAGAGTTTCACCGAGTCAGCTCCACGAATCATTTTCTAAAGTGCATCCGTTAAGTGTGCAAGAGGAGATACCCCCCCTTTTTTTATGTCTATGCCTCTGTTTGGAACAAAACCCTCCAAATGCCTGCACACAGCCTGCTCACAGCCTGCTCTCTTGTCCCTGTATGCTCAGACGGGAAAGAACAGACGGGCTGTGGTTGGAACAGCTCCATCTTCACTCAGGCCCGCTTCAGTTCATGAACTTTTTAAAGACGTGCATTAACAAATCATGCCCCGGCTTATGAAAAACAGGGCTGATAGTGACTGGAAATAGCTGCAAAAGAGCTCCTGCGTCACGCCATGTCACCACAAACACACACACACAGTCGCAAACACACCGCAAGGGTTGTCTCACTGTGACGCTGAGCTGATCGAGGGGAGCTGAGGTGATTTGCAGGTTGGAGGAGAATTATATTTCACGACAGGTTCAAGCTCACATCACAAACTCACAAATAAAACTGGATGGGGCTTAGTTCAAACGCAAGAGACAGTGGTTGTACTTGGTTACCAAAGAAAAGCCATGTGAGATGACACTTGTAATCTCTATCAAACATATTTTTGAGTAATACACAAAACATAAAACAGATCCTGTTTTTGAAAAGTATCTAACAGATTGCATTTATTTGTTCAGTTGCTCTTACTGACTACAAGATCTCTCAGCTACAATCTCCTTTTTACTCAAAGTTCCAAGGCATCATTCAACATATGGCTCTTTCTAAAGTTTAGTTTAGCTCACTTTGCATGTACTGCATCAGAGCCACGGCAGCATTTTCCGTCATAGTCGAGCAGAATGAGACAAGATAGACACAAAGATATAACTGGTACGAAGAAGATAGGAGACGATTCCATAAACCATGGCAGTGTTAGTGATGATAACATGACAATTTAACAGTAACAGTGAAAGTGTCTATGTAGAGAAATGAAACAAATTTATCAAGTGGACTGAAAAATGTAAATTTTTTTTGGATCTGCTTTGTTTTTGGTTCCATTAGATAAGAATGATGAGGAGGAGGATCAGACCTTGGCCTTTGGTCTACAGGTTACCCTGCCTTACACACACACACACACACACACACACACACACACACACACACACACACACAGACACACACACACACACGCACGCACACACAGTGCTCACTGGGAGCACGGGGAGAGACGTGCTGTAATCTGGGAGGCAGGGAACAAAGGGCCTCGTTAATGCAGAGACTCACAGGGGCCTTTGATGTGGAGCCAAGCCATTCACTCCTCGCTTCTCACACACACACGTGCGCGCACACACACACACACACACACACACACACTCACACACACACACACACACACACACACACACACACACACACACACATACACACACAGAAGCATGCACATGGGTACACAAAGACACAGCTCACACATAGGACGCGTACATGCAGCGTCTCACCACAGAACGCCTCAAACACACTAGCAAAATGTTAAAAAAGAGTGTAATCTCCCTGAGTCGAGGCAACACGGCTGCTATTTAAAGCCCGATACATTAGATTTGGATCAGCCGACACTACACACACGCTCATACACTGATGAACCACAAAGCTGCAGCTTGGCTCAATGGAAACAAACTTTTTTTCCACTGCACATTTTCACACACTCTCGTGATATCAATTCCCACCATTTTATTTACTGTTAGAAAGGAAAATGTTACTTTTAGCTTGTAAAATCAGGAAATGAAGAAGTCTTATGGGGCTAGAAGACTGTGATGCTGAGAAGTAGTATGTAGTGAAAGTAACAGTAGTTGTGGTAGTACTAGTACTAGTAATCAGAGAGTGTTTTTGAGGTGTATTACATGAACGTTTTGCACATGGAATCAGATGTGGTAAGGTTTGCTGCATGTACTCTTTCCAGACTTTTGAGACAAAGTTAGCAACCCTGAACACATCACAGTTAAACAACCACTCCAATCTTTTCTGTACACCACAATATGACAGGGTTTAGCCATTTAATTAAAAAACAAGCACTCTTATTAAATCATTATAGTATGTACGTACAATACAAAAGTAAATGGAAAGAGGACACATTTTGGTTTTGACAACATAAGTGGTTCCTGATTTACTGCCAGTGTTGGACGAAGTACTCAGATCCTTTACTAACTGTAAGTAAATACCACAGTCTAAATATACTTTTAGGTAAAAGTCATGCATTCAAAATGTTACTTAAATAAAATGACAGAAATATTATCAGCAAAACATTAGTATAGAATAGAATATAATTCAGTTTTTATCACTAAGGAAAACATATAAGAGCATTTAAATATTGTAGTTCCTCAATTTTAGGTACTTTGGTTCATAAGTGCTATTACTACA